>NC_142376.1:10872500-11172500 GCF_059441005.1 Hippichthys cyanospilos | reverse complement strand
TCCACAGAGCTAATGTTGAAAACAAAGTCTAACGTAGACGCCTCTTGTGTAATGAATGATTCAGTATGCTTGGCTCACTATCACAACTAATCGTGTGGATAAATCTCGCCATGAACTTCCTAGGCCCCGATAACAATATATTTATGGGGCCGTAAAGCGAGAGGCCACTTCTTGGTGGTGGGGCTGTGTTGTGGCTGCCTGTCTTAATGCATGGTCACTTCCTCTCAGTGAGTCAGTGAGAGTGGAGGGCAGGAAGGTGAAGGAATAAAGACAAGGAATGCAGCTATAACTTTACCATTATATTATATTAAACTGACATGAGCCCACGGGGTTGGAGGGAAGGATCAAGCAGGCTAAATGAGTCTAGAGTTGAATACAGCAGCTAATTTCAAATCTTATGCATAGCGCCCCACTGCAGAAAGTGCAAATGCAGTGGGATTAGTTGCAACTAATTGCAGATTACTGATATTATTATCAATGAGCTATAAAGGTTTTACCAATTTATAGCTTTGTATAGGAATCGGGAATCGAAAATGGAATTAACTTTTTTACTGTACACCCAAACTTGAAACCTGCAGACTGGGCTTCCTTAAAATGTCACATAAGTCAAGCATAACAACGGACAACACAAACCCTGTTGTTTTCTGCTTAAGAATGAAGGCTAAAATGTACTATTATGTTCGGACAGGTAACAAGGTTTAAAAAAATGGAAAAAATTATAATTGTATGGTGTAAAATTGTAAATGCACAATTACAAAAAAAGTTTAATATAACTGAATGAAGGTTACTAATATTGTGACATCTGAACCCCAAAAAAAATAATTGTGCTTTCTAATTTGTTTAAAGTGAGCCAATCTCATTAGAGCAGGAAGTGTGCTATAAAATATAACTATATTTTAAATATGTGCCATATTTTGATGAATTAATGTCACAAACTATGATATTTACTTTAATGTAATTTTAGATTGTGCATAAGAATGAGTAGAAGCAGTTTGGTACGCACATTATTAAATGGGAATATATATTACAATGTTTGTAGTCATTTTCATGCATGGACAGATTGGCAACATTATAGTGTGCATGTAAAACTGAAAAATAACTTTTACAAGATTGCTGTTATCCTAAACTATCCTAAGTGTGCAAATTGTATGCAATCATCCTCTCTAAAAGTGGACTGATGTTCTTTCTTATGATCATACAGCTAGGTTCAAAGAGACTCAGTTCTATTTAAACACACTGTCTCAGTTTATCCAGGTAGACGACATGGATGACTCTATAAAGGCTAAAGATCTGCACAATCAACAGCTTTGATTATCAGGTGTGAGAAATCAGAATTTCCTGTGGTTTGGACTTAACCACTGGACGATACTATTGGGTGTAAAAAGATTAAAATATACAACCAAAGAAACCCAAACTCGTACACAAAATCTGAGTTGGGCAGACTATTAAAATACTGGTTGACATGTATGTTTCCCCATTGCCTTGAGGAGTCTTTGAAAGCAACCCTCTGTAGCTTTATCCCGCTAACAGCCATGCCTAATTCCCAAAGCTTGGCTGTTTTGTCTGCCGGTCTAAGGTATCAGCCACAGGTCAGAAGGTAACATTCTGTTTACACGATCATTTCCTAAAGCACTCATGCTGACCCGCTGGTGTGAAAGTTGACTTTTTTTCCCCTCCGCCTTTGTGTGTGGAACGAAGAATTGCAACATTAGCTACAGCTACTGGGTGTGAAAAGGCTCTGAGAGTGGGGGGTCCAGAGAAACTCTCCAACCCCCGCTGGCTGACCCTCACCCTGAGCCGGGGCCCCCATTAGGCTCGTCATCACAGTTCATTCAGGCAAACTGTAACAGTGTCACTGACATTCTAGCACAAAGACACACTCCTTTACACAGTCTATAAACATGCTTTCTCCTGGCCAATTCATCGTGCTGTGACACTCCTGAAAGAGCCTCTTCACAAGGCCCGTTCTCACTGAGGTTCGCGCTTGGGCCTTCATAGGGCCTTCCTTGGGGGCCACACAAAGACAGGGGTCAGACGTTAATTTATAATAAGGCCCCCCAACTAGGCTCCCAGGCTCCTAAAACCGCCACGATTCTCTTACCCTGCATCCGAGTCCTCTTAAAACAAATACTTAGCCGAAAAAAAAAACAAGCATACGATACTGCAGAAGGCAGACACGTAACCAACAGATATGAGAATTAAAGCACACAATCCTCTCTCTCCCTCACTCTAGTCAGTCAGTATTCCTCACTGACTTCTAGCAGGATTATATGCCTTGATTGACAGCTAAACTGGGACGTAATAGACAGCATATATGGGATTAAGAGGGTGAAACTGGGGGCCATGTCATGATTATATTGACATGATGACTTACCATAATTTGGCCGGGCAAATTCAACTTTGCACACAATGGCCGGGCTGTGCACGGTCATCCATTGTAAGTAAATGTGGAGAATTTGGGAGAATGTTAACATTGTGAAGAATGTGCTTGGTGACATCTTTCTGAATGGGTCAGGGGTGGCCCTGACAGGGCCTTTGACACTGCAGAGAAGGCCTTCCCCACGTCCCATGTTCGCACCACACAACTCTTCTGCAACGCCCACTCCACCAATAATGCTACACGGGAGAGTGTGCTGTGTGGGATGTTTCAACGGTCACACAGAGGTTAGAAAATAAGTCAATTAAAACAAATTGCAGATGTTGGAAGATAGCTTTGAGAACAAGAAGATCAGGGATGGTAATTGACATTTAACAAATATTTTTAATGGAATGGGAGAATCTCTCCGTGTATCTTCTAAGGCAGTGGTAACATGATTAAAACAGGCGGAGCTGACCCAATGAAAATCTGCATTGATGATGCAAAACTTCCCACAGCTCAAATGTTGTCCCTTGTAGAAAACACAGATTTTTAGTAGCTATTCTGGTTGGAATGGCTTGTGGGGCGCAAATAGCAAAAATCAATGACTGCGTAGGCTACATTCAGTTCTTTAAATACTATAAAAAAATGTGCCTGAATATGCTTATATTTGTTTTATAAAAACTCGAATAATACCCTGGAGTTACCTTTTTTCTAACCCGAACAGTCCTGTTACCACTTTTGACTGGGTCATTGGTTTGTGTCTTGCGCATGAGGAATTTGGGTCTTTTCAGAATATAATTACTTGTAACATGGACAGCACAAGACAGAGGAAAAAACATTGGCAATAGGGATGAAATCACAGCTGCCCATATTACATTGCCACAGTACATAGCTTGAATATACTGAATTCTCAGTGGAGTAAACAAGGAGAAACACATTACTTTGTTACTACGGCGAGTGACATGAATATAATGTGTTCTATTGACGGGAGAACGTAAGAGGCGGAAATCATGTCTCTTTGCTTCATGATGTTTTTCGTACGTCCCCGTTTCAATTGGTGTAACACAATTAACACAATCTCCACTACAGAGATACTAGATACTAGAGATACTTATAAAACAGATAGTGACATTTAAAAAAAAACATGTTAAATTAGGTCAACCGCTGCAAAAGTGTGAGTGGAGCTAAATTTAGTTAAACTAAATCACAAACAAGCACTAGATGTATATACAAATGTATATGCATTGTGATTGTCTAGATGTGTGTGTGTGTGTGAATATTGCTGAGAGACACATATTATCCTCTGCTCTGGCTGTAGTCATATTTAGACACATAGTTATATACCTAATAAAACAATTGAGAGAAATTTACAGTATGATAAAACAAAACGGGTCTGCCTTTGAGTCAAAGAATGATTTGTCAATTAACGCATAAGGAAAATGAATTGTTTCAACACAATACATGCATACGTATACATATGTTGTATACCTCATGTCAAAACATTTAGTATAATGCATATATGAACACGCCCACACACTTTCATTTTAATAAATTCATCCTGGCTTTATAGAGGATCTCCTTGTGATTATCCAGTCCACCCTCTAGCTGCTCAAAATGTCTATTGGCTGAAGACTAGCCGGCCTCTCTGTGCTCTTTCAGCCTGTTGTTCTGGGAAAAGCCGAAAGGGAAACATTTAGGTTGTAGGGCTCTTTGAGACGCTCTGACAGTTGACTGATGACCGTCCATAAAATGACAAAGCATCGCTGTGTGGTAGCCAGTGTGGCCCACTGCCTCCCCATGGGAAACTAATTGCTTTGAATTGTTAAAGGCAACATTATTTTTCTGCCAATCACTGCCTTTCAATGGTCCGAAAATGAGCATGAAACAAGCCTTTTCAGGGAACAAAAACGGTAAATGTCCCCAATGTTGATCAAATTAACTTCAGCACTGTGACAATGGACTATATTTGTGTGAAAATAATGGCGTGCTACGAAAGGAGCTTTTATGCCTGGATTTCACACTTGTAATGTAAAACTGTTCTCCAATGAATAAGACGAAGCGCTCTCACTAGGGGTGAAAAAGGAAACAAAGGCCAATTTTCTTAAGCAGATATTAAAAATAAATCAATAAATCTCAGACTTAATCTGCCTCATTTTTGTTGACAATGTATTAAAAAAAGTGACCAGCTTCAAAATATAGCTTTAAAACTAAATCATTGTGCAAAAGGTTTTGATTCTGCATATAATATTTGAATAGAAATATTTCAGAAATGAGTTGCTCCTCGGTGCTTCTACTGAATGCAAGAAGCTTTGCACAACAGCACAAGCCGGAGAGCTGTGCTTTTAATGTCTCAACATTGAGGTTCGGCTGGCAAAGCGCCGTTCCTTCTCAGCATTGTTCCCCTGAGGCCTTGAAGCACTTTGGAGATAAACACCGTTTAGCAGTTAAAAGAGGCACTGAGGAAAAGGCTTATCAGATCAGTTCTCAATGGGCTGTAAGCTGTATTATACAGCCTGGGCCCCAGATAAGGTGTTAGCTGAGGTTTGATGCCCAGTAGCACAGATCCGTGCTCTGTATGTTAGACTCCTGTAATGACTCCTTGTGGAGCTCGGCTGGTGGTGTGTTCGGCAGTCCCCTTTTCCTTCTCTCCTTATCCTGCAATGAGAGATTTGAGCTCAGGGAGGCAAGAGACAGGAGAGGTAGGGGGGACTGGCTTTAGATATTCCCCCTGTCCCTTTTCCTGCTCTGCTTTCTGGGGGTAGGGAGTCACATTTAGGACAATAGTCAAAAAGATGGTTCCCAACCAGCCAGTGAATGGGGACACTGTTGGTGGTAGGACTTCATTCAAAGCCCGGCCCGGGCACATTGTCCTCCCAGATCAGCAGAGGATAATGGAGTTTGCTGGTGGCTGCCAAAAGGTTAGCAGCCTCTGTGAAAGGACCGACCCATTATTTATTGCCCTTTACAGAGCCCAAGGACCCTTTTTGTGCTCCTCCTCCCTTCCTTCTGCACTGCCAGCTTTCTTTCTCACTCGGGTGCTCCGGATCTGCGCACGACAGGTTCCCCCAAAGTGAACGACTGAGGCGCAGTACCCTCGACAACCTACGCCGGGATGCCTATATAACAGCCTGTCCGGGACATGTAAAACCTTCCCAGCTTTCCTTCACACCACTTACCCCTGATGCCCGACCAGATAAAAAGAAGTTTTAAATTAAACGATATGACCCAGAAGTAACAGCAAGGTTAAACGTGAGGATTTTAAAAGCAGGGAGCGTGGAAAATGTGTCTCAGCCAAGTGAATTTTCATTCAGTCCCTTCTGCCGCCTAACTGCAAGTCTGACATGCAACTATTTACATCTATTTACAAGCTGACGGCGGAGGAAAAAAACTGCTGTAAAACCATAATAAAAGTGGAGGATTCAATCAAAATAGAATCTTCATCATGCCAGTAAATCCAGTTAAGTAAGGGCATAATAAAATGCAGGAAAACATCCTTGTCCATTAAAAGGTGGGCCATTCTTTCATCAAAGAGAGAATGGTGTAAATAAAATGTGTCCCATAATTCAACGATGTCACCCATATACGTATAGTTATTCAAAGTGGAGACGACAGGAGGACATGTTATGCATTTTGATGCCATTTATATTGGAAGTACCCTACCAGGTAGAGGACGGCAGTCCTATAGAACAGTGGTCCCCCAAACGCTGGAACCGCACTGGTACAGCCCATAATAATAATGATAATGATAATAAGAATAGTAATGATAATAATCTAATTCCGAGCATATATGTCACTCCCTTTACCGCCGCCACGTTGTTGACTGCCTTCCGAGGGGAAATATTAGTAGGGTTGTGTGGTAATTTTATTGAGGATTATGATACGTGACCAGCTGTGAGCACAATTTATTCAATCATGTGGAAGAAATATGCGTGATTGCAGTCAATCGGAATCCAGGTAATTTTGGTCCTTCTAAATTTGGTTTGCTAGTTGACGTGAACAGAATCTGGCAGTAAATGAAATAAGAACCCGAGGACAGAAAGTAATAGTGACAATGAACCGAATTGGCATCATCTTTCAAAGATGAAGCTAGACATCTTTGCAATCACTTTGGGGGTGTCTCCAAAATGACATGAGGAAAATGAAGTCGTTGCATAAGGTATGTCGTCAAAAACAAGGAAAGAATAGAACCTGTTGAACCAATTGAGAAAGTAGCACCCAAGTAATGAAATAGTTAAGTCAATAGTGCCCCACGAAACCCCGGTGTGCGACCCTGTAATCATGGCTGTGAACATAATTACGAATTCTTAAGGATGTATATAAAAAAAACAAAAAAATAATATGGATTAAAAACACAAGCAAAAAGAGTCACCAATGTACCTGTCTAAAACGTAGCCCAGCGCCTTCTGTCTTGTTCCAGAGTAGACTGATGGGCTTTTCTCCCAGGCCACCAGATTGGAAGCATCATGGAAAAGGTGGATGTTTACCAGGTCGAAACAACTGGCATTAAAAAAAAAAAAAAAGTTTGAGAGAGTGGCATATGATGATGACAAATACATACAAGTAAGATGAGGTAAGGTCACAAATACAATGGTCACCCATTACACATCCAAATTATTGGAATTTAAATTATTATTGGCTATTTGTGACATTGTCTCAGCACTCATTTGTAAAGAAGGCTCACATCCATCCATTAAAGCATCCCAGTCTTATTGTTTTATTCTAATTATAACATTGATTAATTTCCATCCATCCATCCATTTTCTACAGCCGCTTATCTCCATGAGAGTCATTGGCCTGCTGGTGCCAACCCTAGCCGTCTTCGGCCAGTTATCAAATATTATTATTTAGGTAGGTATTAGAATGTGTCTCTTTTTGTTTTGTTTATCGTACTTGCTGATCTTTTTCATGCCTTTTCATTAAAACGGTATATTATTTTATGAATGAATACAGGAATAAGAATCCGCAGTACCGTACATTCTGGACAACAAACCGCACCTGATGAAATGCCAAAGTTGGCAAAAAGAGCCAAAAAAAACCTAGTAAATATATAGACTATCACAGATTAAAAGACGTGGGGCTCCACCTTGTTCAATGGTATATTTTCAACGAAAAAGCTCTTGCCGTTGGATTTTTAAAAACATTTATTTTCCTTAACCACCATTAGATGTTTTTTTTATTTATTTATTTTTTAAAGATACAGCATCCCAGAAACCATGTCAGGCACTCTTGTTGTCCCACCGGGCTTATTTGCTGACAAGCTTAGACCGCAATTGCACTGGAGGGATTGATACATTTCTTGCTCTTAGCACTATGCTCCTTAAACTCAACTAAAGTTACCTACTTTTGCTTTCAATTACTAAACACACAGCCACACGATGCTGTATTGTCTCTCTTACCTGACCTCTGCCTCACATGAGAGCCACAAATAGCTGAGGAATACATATTCAGTAGGAGGGCAGACAGTTTCATTAGTCTACATTAGTCTACTGTGACCTGTTAAGAAATTTCATTGGCCAGATGTGACGAGACTGGGTCCATGTATTAACTGCTTGCAACGCTACATAATAAATACATTGCATCACGTTAAAAGTCGCAGGGTTCATAATTTGGGAAAAATGGCGCCTTATAGTCCAGAATTTACAGAAATAATAATTGAGCCATTATTATTATCATAAGATGGTATTATAGCACCATCTGCCACTTGAGCGAAACCTTAATTTCACAATTTAGCTAATTTTCAACGTTCGTTTTAAAATTATGAAACAGTGAATTACTTTGATTTATTAACCAGCACTATGTCATTCTAGTTTAATCTTGTTTTGTTGCTTTTTTGTTGTTCAAATGTTCCAGACTCAAGAATTCAATAAACCAGGACCTTAAAGCATAAAGGAGGGAACAGCCCCAGTGGAGGTTCTTAACTTCTCAGAGAAGAACAATATTACATGTTCAAAGCAGTCTGACGCCATTCCCGATGTCCCAGTACTTTTGTCCAGTTTACAGATCACATTTTACTAAGATAAAGCTCTCTTCACTCTATTTTGTGAATAACAATGGTTAAACATGACTACCATTAACCTATTCAATCCTAAAGACATTTTTTTACGTTTTTAGAAGTTCCGAAATTTAATCTCAGATGCTTGTGTTTTTTTCTCTTTTTTTCCCAAGTGTTTAGCTACAGAAGGGTCTAAAAACTAGCCGGTATTATATGCGATTAAGAACCAATTTATCAATTATTTTGTATTAAAGTCAATCAACTACTTTTCTAAAGTTCTAACGTGATTGATTACTTTTGTACTTTATTGAAGTTATGTAATATTTTAGTAATTTAGTACCTAAAGTAATTATTTTCATATTTAATTTCCTAAAGTAATTTAATACCAATGGGGTACTTAAGGTAAAGAAGTACTAAATGATCTGATTACTTTTGAGCCTAATGGAGTACATGGAGTACTTCATTACCTAAGGTAATAGATTAATTTAGTAATTACTTACCCAACATAATAAAGTACCTTTGCACTTAATTACGTAAGGTGCTTAATTTCCGTAGTACTTCATGATATAATAAATTTTTTTAGTAATTGATTTAGTACAAACCTTTTATAGTCCCTCATTTTGCCGATCATTTGAAAAAAAATATAAATACAATAAGAACCAAGGATTGCATGTTCGGACTTGTGAAAATATGTCTTTGGGATTGAATGAGTTCATGAAACTTTGATATTGGTGTGACTCAGATTTTCATAATTTCCTTGGAAGCATTTTTTGACGTCAAAAGTAGGCCTATCAACGCTCTGGATTTGATTGTGATCAAGCTAAAAGGGTCCGTCCACCGGACTAGCTTAACACCCTTCAGCAGTCGAGGCACAAATAAAGGGGCTAATCTGCTTGCATTCAGTTTGCCATGTCAAGATGGAGGCGATAGCTCAATGCGTAGTGATGAATACATCCCCGCTGATCGTATCAATCTACTGTGTTTGCTTCCATTGAGGAGTCGCTCTTATCTCATGGGGTTCCCTCTGCAGAGGTGCGCTAAAGAAATTGATGCATGCATGTCTTCCTTTATCGCTATCACTTAAGCAGTCACTCTCTTTCTCCCTGCTGCGCTTGTCAAACATCATGGCCCTATCAAATGCATAGCGTTTCAACTCTTTAGTTCTCATGTCATAACTCTATTAGATTACCACTCACCCCGACCCGCCCTTCCACCCACTATCCTAGGCTCTTGCAAACTTGCAGCTGGCATTTGCATTCCTCCCACACAGGTTCAATTGCATGTAATGTTTTGTGTCATCTGTCATATGCAACTCCTTGACTAACATGATTATGTTTAATCAAATCCCCGCTTGCTTGCCCGGAGAGGATGCAGCTACTTGTATGTAACTAGCTCTCTTGCCTGTGCTGTCAAACGGCTTTTCTTTGTGAAGTGGACGGCGTGGCAGGAATATTTCAATCATCATTTCTCAGGGTTAAACAATGATGTAACATTGTTGTAGGCATCTATTAAAAGAAAAAAAATAATACTCACCAGTCTTGTAAGGCCCATCGAGTTCTGATGAATCCCTTTCTGGACCACTTGCACTGTGAAGCACAAAACATTTTAGAAAGGAATCATGTAGTGCGGGGGCACTCATATTTTACCAAAAAGTACCAACTTGAAACAAATAATAATTTAGCCCCCCAAAGACCTTTACAGTACACCATATCTCACCTTCATTTCTTCATCACAACTGTTTCTTCACCAATGTGTATCTTGCACCAATACAATCTTTCATCCTGTGCTCCAAACTACTCTATTTAGATTCTTCCAGAAATTTTCTTTCACTTCACCTCTGGGGTATAACTACTACATTAAAAACACTAGGGCCCAACTGATTAAGTGGCTGGCCGATCATGGCCCTTCAAGCTTCATCCAAATGGCATATTTGCCCATTATTCTAGCTTTACCTTTATGTACTTCAGTGCCTCTCAAGACCCCCCCTACTATAGAGAAAAGCTATCCCCCCCGATAGACACATATATATATATATATATATATATATATATATATATATATATATATATATATATATATATATATATATATATATATATATATATATCTCAACAAGTATTAGGTACGTTTAACAAGTATTAGGTACATTTTTTTTAACAGCGTTTGTATGTTACAGCTTAGTCTGAAGCAGATTATACTGAAAAACAAAAAAGACGCTCCCCCGGCATCTCCCTCTTCCCAATGTTTGAGAAGGACTGATGTACTTTAACCACTAACAAAACTTGTATACAAGTAACAGTTGTTAATCTTAATTAATACTTATCATGAAATTTGATGAGGCCATTTACTGAACTGCTATTCAAAGGAAAGCCAATCTTCATTTTAACAAGCAATTACAAGGTGAGCTAAGCAAGTACGTATTGCAAAAAAAATCACCTGGGTGTCACTATTTTACAACCACCCTAAAATCACAGTTTGTTTAAAAAACATTTAAGCATACATTACACATGGTAAATTTGTTAATAATCAACTACTAGTAACATACACATATAGCAAGGATGAATGCCCTTATAACACCATTATTTATGCGATGCAATGCATACTGTGAACTGATAATGATTTTTTTTTTTTAAATGTGTGTTAATTGTTGACACCTGCTATTCCGGGCGAATACGTGAGTAGTGAAGTAGTTAATATAAATGGCACATATAAACCGCTTACTGTATATGCAGGGCGATATGAAAATGTGGGTCGTGTCAAAACAATGCTTCTTTTATGCAAACACTGTACACGTTTCATATTTCTTTCTTTCTTTGAGAATAAGATGCTGTTTTCAAAGAGAAATAGCCATTTTGACTTCAATAACAAAACACAATCATTATTTTTGAAAACAATTAGCACACTGATCAATGATTAAAAAAAAGTGTGTGGACATCTGTTATCCAACAGCTGTTTGTTCAGGTCCTACCCGTCTTGAGTTAATTATCCAATAACAAGTCCAAAGATCTTTCTCAACCACCACATGATTCACCATGAAGCTGGTTATTAAATGAGGGACAAATTGATGCTGTGAGTGTTCTAGTTCTTGAATGGAGAAATAAGACTAGTTTCCGCAGCCTCTCGTTTACTGTGCAACTCTGCCTGATACTCCTAATGGGGAGTTAATTGTTGTGATGAATAAACTAATTATGGGCCAAGTCACATAATTACAAATTGACTAATTTCATTTAAAAAAAAAAAACTCAGTTTCAGATTAAAAGGCTAAGAGGTATTTGATTGCGCCTCACATCCTTCAATCTGCATTAGAACAAGATTAACTGTATCAAATTGAATTACATTAGCATACTTGAATTAATCCATATTGCCTTAAGAGGATGTATGGGCCCAATTATGAGTTGCTGTCCAAATATTGTGACGTTAAAAGCGGCAAATGGAATTGGGTGCGCGTGGATGATTGACCTTGCACTTGAAAAGAAAAAAACAGAACAAAAAAACTCCAATATATTTGGGGGATCAAAGAATTAAATATGGCATGCATGTAATAATGATTAAAAAAAAAAAACAACAATTGACTATGAACACCAATATCTATTTGCACTAAATGCTTTCTGAAAGCTACTGCACTATTTATGCTTTTCCCCGCGATCTGTTCAGGTAAAGTTGAGGAAAGAAAGTGAATGGCTGGGATGACGAGGGACAAGATGAAAAGTGATGCTGGGGGTGGTCTTGCTCAGCGCCCATACAAGCACTGACTGCAGCCAGAGACGTTTAATCTCGATTTAATTTAAAGAGCCATTAACTGCAATCACAACATTAAAATCAATCACTTCCCTGACACCTGGCCCCAGATTGCCCCATTTGCTCTACGTATGACTGATCGGCCCTCTGCTTCATCGCTTGCTTATAAACACCGACACACACACACGCACATGCGTGCGCGTGCAACACTCACAGCAACACCCACACCTGCGTTCTATTTTTTCTTAACAATATAGGCAATTTCTGTTTGAAATGCAGTTAATATGATAATCTCATGAAATCGATCAAAGTCAGAGAAGGAAGTGTCTCTATTCTGCTTGACATGATGACATCACAATTTGCTTGCTGGTATTGAAGCAGAGATGATGGCATGGATAATGTCCGGCATTATCTAAACCCCCCTCCCCTCGCACAAAAAAGATTTATTTTGACAATATAGTGTCACTTTTTCAAAACAGGAGACATATTTGGATTAAAAGGATAAGTGACATGTAATCATATCATAAATCAGATTTAGTGGCAGTGAACAGTCACCGGGCGGGGATGAGGGTGGGAGTCAAAGGGCAATGGTAAAAGGTCGCAAGGCTCGAGGTGACATTGGCTGATCCACCACAGGTCAGTGATGGCGTCTCTGCCCATGACAGTGATGAACGGTGGCTACACGGCGGGTCAGATCCAGGGGCGTCAAGTAATACATATACGGACTGACTGCAACACGCGCGCGCTTGCAAAAGAAAAATACAGAATGACAAAAACAAACAAATAAAACAAACCCTAGTACTTCCTTTGGGTTTTTATTGGTGTGGTCTATTTGCAAAAAACTCCCAACTACGTCCAAATTTGATACTGATTAATGACACAACCAGGGTGCGAACATTTCCCTTTCCAAAACATTTTTTCAGCCTTTAGAAAGCTTGATCTTGTATTTCAACTTCATGTCTGGCAATTATATTAAGCAGATGAAGTCGGAAATGGGGGATGAAATGTCTGGCAGAAATGCACTGTGTGTAATGGGTAATAGAGCCAAATACTGATTGATTTGAGCCTCCACTAGATGGGAACATTCATCTTTATTCCATCATCTACTATGTCAATAAAGGACCTCATAAGAATTCATTGGAGTCATGAGGAACATGTGCATTCATGTTAGAATAAAGACATAGCAACATGAGTATCTACGTCAGGGCCCCAATGCAAGCCAAGGTTAAATTATAAATATAGTGTAAGACCCAAAGTGGTACCTGCTCGGTGACATTCATTAAAACAAACAAACAAAACATTATCATTGTTCAAATTGAAAGCAAAATCATATTTAAAATTATCTGCTTCATCATATTGAATTTAATAAGTACTAATTTAATATTCCAAAGGCTATGTGCTTTTTTTTCTTTTTTTTTTTAAAAAAAAAAAGAACAATATACTATTGGTTAGTCCACACCTGTGGGTTTTCTTGATTTGTTTATTACTAATTATTGATCTATTGATCTATATCAGGCGTAATGTCACGAAGAACATTTTTGAGGTATTGAAGAAAAGCACTTCAGTAGAAATGGTCAAAACCCAACTAAATACATATTTTTATACTCATTTATACTCAAGTTTGCGTAATTCAACCTGTTGAGAAGTCACATTTCCCCAGATTTAAAAGTTTCCAAATCTCAGATGATGCCCTTGCCTGCTATTGGAATTTACATTCTCAGGGTCATTCACCACTTCCTGAAAGTTTTAGATTTCAACTTGGCAACTTTCAAACGTCTGTAAGTTTGTGAATTGTTGAGCTACATTCATGCACTATTTATCATTTTAAAAAGAATTAAGGATAACATTAGAAGATAACAATGGGTCAAGTTAATTTTTGGAGACATAAACCTGATTTTATGAAAACACATCACGTATAGATGAACATACTATCTGTACATATACTACATATACATAATAAATAATGAACTTCCTTTTTTCTCCCTGTGGCAGTTTAACACTGCTAACTTAACAAACAAACTTAGAGGAGATTCACTGGTACAAAGACAAACAAAGATGGATGTTTACGTAAATTTACCCTAAAAACAGCTCATTACAAAACTAAATGTATGCACTTTGGAAAGCTAAGGTTGAAAAACTTATTCACTGAGCACCTTTGGTATACACCCTGCTAACCTGCTTATCTCAACAGGGCCTCGTAAATGATGCTACACTGTGGTGCTGATGGGGAGAACGAAACCTATAAGTAACGTCATTAAATTGACACATAATATTACATTTGATGATTTAATGCTACTTCTAAGATATTACTCAAGTAAACATCTGTTACAAGGTTCATGGGAAAAAGTGAATAGTTATGCAAAACTCTGCAATTAGTTAGTTTTAAAAAAACAGTTTAGCGCAGAACTACATAGACAGAATTAACTTTAGAGGAATCGTGTTCCGGTGTCACAGCGGATTATAGAGGGGACTGGCCAAGTGTACAGAATCAATGCAATGCTTTTATGGACATGCTTATGGCTTGAACAACAAATACAAACTCTTATGAGAGTTGATCTACAGCCTCTTCACTATTCTCTTCCTTTTCCCTTTTCCCCTCCCTGCTCTAACTGTGTAAAGCAATCAATAGCAAGGGCACATTAAGGTTTTGGTCGTATACTTTATTTATATTGGGCAATGACAAATCCGCATGATGCAATGGTTTGTGGAGGCATGTATTACTGCAGCAACCGCAGAAATAGATTAATGCTCAGTAGGGGGTGAAAATATTGTCACAACAACGCAAGACAACAACGCACCAAATCCATTATGGCAACCTTTCAAATGATATTTGCAAACTTTCTTCCTGATGAATCTGTTAATTAATCTCACATTACACATCACCAAATTATAATAAATGGCCATGAGTATGAATTGCAAATGTAATTCATTTATGGACTATTAAATTACAATTAAATGTTGACAGAAGACAACAGACTAAATTCAACTTTTTTTTTTTTAATATCTATCATAAAACAATGTGTACTTGCTACACAGAACATTCTTTAGACCTCAGTGAAATGATTGGCAGGCGGCATGGGTTCAGTTCAAACTCAGTGAAGGTATGAATATGGGATATGCTGGGATATGCTCCTGCTACCAGTGGCTTTAGACAAGATAAGCTCCGTGTAAAAAATAGACAAACCGATGGATGGACAGAAGCACAGAATGAACAGACATAATATAATGAATGTCTACAATGTCTCTTTTGGAGTAAACCAAACGTCTAAACATAATTTTAGTTTTATTTTTCCAGTTGTATGACAGTTACAATCATGCAGAGGAATGTTACTAACATCTTATACTTAAAAAAGTATATACTAAAATGTACTTGTATGACCGCTGGAAATTATTTATTATTTATTATTTATGGTTGCGTCCGCCTCAGTGTGTTCAGTGTGTCCCCCGTCTACTGCCTAAAGACTGCTGGGTTAGGCACCAGCAAGCCTGCCATCCTTATGAGGATAAGCGGCTATGGAAAATGGATTGGATGAATGGGTTTATCTTTCACACGCCCCAGTTCTAATGAAGTTGGTTCATTGTGTAAAATGCAAATAAAAGAAGAAAACACTGACTCGCAAATCATTTTTAACCCATAATCAAGTACATAGAGAAGTTATTTAATGTTCAAACTGATTTTTTTTTAAATATTCACTTTTTTTAACACCTAGCCTCTTCAGCTGGTTTGTAATACAGAATTGAAAATCTCTTTTATACTGGCACAATTTTCCCGTGCTACAGGTGAACAGGTTAAATGAGAATTGTTTTTAGTAATAAAGGAGGAACGAATCCGAGTAATGTGTGTATCTACAGCCCCATGCAAGTCAATTGACACCATCTCGTATTACAATAGATTAAAAAAAAAAAACATTTGGAAATCATTGACTTGTTTTATTTACGTTTTACACAATGTCCCAAATTCTGGAGTTAACCATATTGTAGACGTTTCATATTTTGAATTTGTGCACACACACAGACACACATTGACTACTTTCACAGCATGATGTCACCAACATTCAACCTAATGACACTTGATTGAAGGAGACCTATAAAAGGTAAGCCAAATCCAGAGAAAAAAAATATAAAATCTGTCTCCCACTAGCCAAGTCAAATGTTTGCTATCACTCTGTAACCTCCAACAGTAGAGTTCCGCAGCATGACAAATAAAAACTAGTTCATTGATAATCAAAATATCTAACCTAATAAAATAGTTCATTTGAGATGAACATCAGTTATGAGCATGTTAACAAAGATAAGGTGTCTGCCCCTTGGTCAGTCTTGTAAGTGACTTTTGCCAAATCTGCACAGTATCACGATACGGCTGAGACTGTCGAGACTTGAGCAACTGGTTTGGGGCTGTGTGTGGCGCACCGTTCAGTCCAAGATCCCCATGTAATAGGATTCCTCAAAGCCTCAGATGGATGGCAAATGTAGGCAGTTTCATCTACTAAAAGAGGGCATAAATCACATGCGGAGGAAGCAGGGACGAGGCAGGGGTTATCACCAGTCTGCCTCCCTCATGAGAGCTTTGCATTAAAGCATTAGTGAAATTAATTCATCTTTCATAAGAGGTTTGAGCAGTATCTGTGATCTATGATAACAACCAATTTCTCACTATGGAGGGCCAGAGGAGGAGGGAGACAGGGAAAAAAAATACTCGGCGACCCTGATAGACTACACAAATCTGCTCTTTTTAAACGGGCTAACATTATCTGGAGTGCCGCTCTCTGAGGCATCATCCCAGATTCATACCCCAGTCAGGAAAGGAGCATAAATCACAGAGGAAAACTTTTCTTAGCCTCCACCCTCTATAACCTTCTTTCTACAGTTCCCTCCGCTATAGATGCACTATGCCATTGAGTTTTGTGGTATTTGATCCTTGTCCTGCTTAAGACAGATTCATATATTGATGCGATCGTTTTCATTTTTTTTTGCGCCTGACTCTCGGCCAGTGCTTGTTAAATGGTGGTACCTCACGTGCAGCGGTTCACAAATGGGGGTACTAGTACCTCTGGGGGTACTTGAAGGAACTTCAGGAGATTTTAAACAAAACAAACAAACAAACATGCAAAAATCTTTTAAAATCCTTTCTGGGAAAAAAAAAAAACTTTATAAAACAAATTTTATGTTCAGTAGGTTATTTATTTTCATTATTGTAAAAAGCCAGATCCTCCCCCACACTAGAATGGTTCGACCCGACTTGTCATGCGCCACCTCTCTTTACCTGTCAAGTAATTATTTATTTTTGTGAACACATCTCTAATATGAACCCAAAAAAGAACACTTTAAGTTGAATATTTTTCTGTGAACAGTTACTTATTCATAATTATTTCTTTTTCAGAACAGGTCTGACACTTTATGTTGATTTTTGTGGACAAATATTTATTAATAATTAATTTATTTCTTCTATATAGATTTCTTCTATGATTCAAAAGAGGCCACTTCAGGTTTATTATTTTTTTGTGGACCAATACAAATGAAGTTTGAATGGGTCTAAAGTCTAATAAATTAGACACTGATGGCAAGTCTTTGTTTTTTTTTAACCCAAAAATGCTTTGCACTGGTTAAGAGGTACTTGGCTGAAAAGATATTTCACAAGGGGTACATCACTGAAAAAAGGTTGAGAACAATTGCTCTAGTGCATGGGTGTCGAACTCCGGTATCCTATATATATAGTATATGCTGAAACCACAAAACCATGAAACACCAGCATAGAACATGATTCTACCACTGCCTGACCACTGGCAAACAGCAGCAGTTCTTAACCTTTTTAAAATTCTGTACCCCCTAGGGATTGTTTTTTCCAGCCAAGTACACTCTAATCAAATTGTGTCACTAATGACAATGCACACCTGTATAATAAAACAACATTTTGCAAATGTGTCACAATAACAATTTAGCAACTTAGTCGTTTCATGATCCAATTCATTTTCTCCTAATCTGAAAATAAAAAGCTGCACTGTTCCTGTCACAGCATTAAAGAGCATTAAATTTGATTTGCTGATACCTGTGGAAATCCTGTTAAAATCTCAAGTACTTTCAAGTGCTTTCACGTACCGCCAGGGATAGATGTAACCTCAACTGAGAACACCACTCTAAGCATTTAGTTTTTGATCATATCCAGATTGGGGATATCTGAAATTTGGCAATGCAGTCGTGAGAATCCATGCCAGTTTGCAGAATGTTTGAGTGGGTTGGTATGGAAGCTACAGTTTGTGAAAGACATGGAAATAGGGGGAAGAGTGTGAAGAGGGCTGATTCCATCTGTTTTGCATATATGTGCAGAGGTGGCCGTTGGAGCATGGTTGACAGATGAGTGGGGAGTGCGGGGATGACACGCGGGCGGTCGTGCTCTTCATGACTACATCAGCACAGCTAAGCTCGGTGCTCAGCTTCCCCATTACAGTGCATAGCACCATACAGGAGAACGCAACACATCAGAGTAAGCATCGAATTGCTCCTCAAAAAGCAACGATCAGTTTCTGTTTCATAGTTTTAATTTAGAGACTAAAAAGTGATGATTTATTTCATAGGAAATCAAATGTCTGCAGAAAAACATTTACAAAAACCTCTGATTTTACCACTCACCTCAGGGAAGTAGTCCTGTGGAAACTTCTCCTTCTCAAGCGAGGGTGTGCTTTCTAGTGTCTCGGAGCAGGTTTCTTTCCCAACTACCTTCCTGAATTTCTTTGCTGGTTGAGAAAATGAAAAAAAATATATAGAGAAAGAGATGTAAAGGTTATTTTGTAAAAGATCCCCATGTGTTATTAATAGCCTCTAAAACAGAGCGCATTATAAGTAACAACCTCATGCAGACAACTGCACCATCTGCTGGCTTGAGAGCAGAATACTGTTATAACTTGTGCATAACAAGAACTGGAAGTTTGCCTGTGTAAGTAAATGATTAAACATGTGTGGGAGAATTTGTGTCAGTTAAAAGCTCAACTGGAATTTCAGGAGCAAAAGACTAAGTTATGTTATTTATTTAATTTTGTTTTAAGTGTACTATTCTTATTGTAATTCCTCAAAGGGGAAATTAAATTTACACATTGTAAGTTTTATGCTGCACAACCCATGAAGAACCAGAACCCCCACACACAAGGAGAGATTAGGGCTGAAAAATGATGGAAAATAATATAATTTCGATTTTATCCTCCTTTAAAGTTGCAATTAAAACAATTTTCAAGGCTCTTTTTGAATGTATTTTTCACATATTCATCCGTATTACAACAAACAATGTAATAGCTTTTATACATAATTAGATACTGAGGCAAATGAATCATTAATCTAGATGAAAAATAGTCTATCTATACCTGTGGTATAACAGCAGCCAAAACATTGCAAAACACACATAAGGGAAGGTTGTTTTTTTTTTTTTTTTAACTGTCAGGTGAAAACATTCAAGTTTGAAACAAGCCTCCAAATAAACCAAAGGAGACAAGACATGTCGAAAAGACACAAGCATGCAAAAAATAAAAAAACAACAATTTGGAACAAAAGATGCTTATCCTGAATTTGCACATTTTTTCCAAGCACTTACTGCAAGTAGCCATTTTCTAGTTCTTCTATGGACCTGAAGTGAACTTGAAGGATCCCCACTTTCTTTGTTACTGCAATCATAGTATTTAACCATATTTTTGCCTCTTTTTATCTCTTCTTTGTGTAATTCATTTAAAATTTGTTGCCACCAGAATTTCGCTCATTTCGGTCAGGTGACTGTTATTAAAAATTAGGAACAATTTGAATTAAATGTAATTTAATTAATTTGCACAATGTACACTTACACCTACAAACAATGAGTACGTTTAAAACCACATTTTTTCACTAGATGTCAACTGAATACGGCATCAATGTTTTCTGTCCAGTTTTCATATCATGTACGCAAGATGAGCCATGAATGGTCATTAAGGGAGCCTTCAGTCATTAAGTCATTTTCAGTCAACATGTTTTTAACTGTATTAATAGTGAATTAACTCATTCAAACACCAAAACATGTTTTCACGCATCATTCAAGAGTCTGTACTTGCAATATTAAGCATTTACTTATTTATTTGTCAATCAAGTTTTAGGGTAGCAGATGGTCGTAAAACAGCTGAAACAGAATGACTTAATGATTTGTAATCAAATTAAATATAGACAAAACACTAACTTTTAATTTGTGAAAATTGCTAAAGTCCAGTATTTCTTTGGACAGAAAATGCAAGTCCAGATTGCAAACACATTTATTTAGTAAGCATCCACCAACTGTGTTTCATCTGACAACTTTTTTAATAACAGTCACCTGACCGAAATGAGCGAAATTCTGGTGGCAACAAATTTTAAATGAATTACACAAAGAAGAGATAAAAAGAGGCAAAAATATGGTTAAATACTATGATTGCAGTAACAAAGAAAGTGGGGATCCTTCAAGTTCACTTCAGGTCCATAGAAGAACTAGAAAATGGCTACTTGCAGTAAGTGCTTGGAAAAAATGTGCAAATTCAGGATAAGCATCTTTTGTGTGTGCACGTGTGTATGGCACATGGTATATCTACACTAAACCTATTTAAAACAACTTTTACTCACACTAACAGACATAATAAATATTTCGATAATATCACACAAGTATCGGTAAAGCAAAATCCAAAAGTATTAAAGATTAGTGGTCCTTTTTCCTTAAGGACCCTTGCTCCTGCCATCGCCCTGTCCTTCACTGGGATAACTGGTGCTAATGCTGACTTGTGTCTAATGGGAAGCAAGGCACCTCCACATCGATATCCTTTCTTTAATTAGCGCGACCACAGGACTCGAGGGCCCTCTGACACCGCAGGCTGATGAGACCGCTGTAACTGTCCAATAACCCGCTGAACACCATTACCGTAGGCCCGAAATCTTATGAATTAAATCCTAATATTAATAAGCATTACCAGTCAGTAGCGCTCCTTTTACATTATCCTCAAAGACAATCTTAGCTCGTTGGTTTTGATTAAAGCGGGAATATCGTGTAAATGGTTGCACGTGATTTGCAGGGGAGGCAAGAGGGGCCACCGTAGGAGGATTTCATTTGCACTCTTGCTGTGAGGAATATGTGTGTGTGACTCACCTTTGAAATCAAACTGCTGGATGTTTTTCAAAGATTCGTGAATGAAGTAAAAACTCCCCAGAGCCTGTAGGAACAACAGACAGAAGATGAAGCAGAGGAAGCCGCTCACATTTTGAATATTGGCAATTCAATGAATTACGTGATTTTGAAAAAGGACACTTGAGTTGATTTGAATGAATTTGTCAAAAATGCGTTTGACAAAATTAAATGTCCAGTTTTCAAGAACCATATTTTGTGCATATCTGTAACATACTCAAAGTACAGTAAACAGCGCAGTGTGTGTAAGCACCAAACGAATTACTTATGTGGCGAGTCGTCAATTTCAGCTACCTTAAAGGATGCATTCAGCTGAACCTTTGAATGGGTCAAGATCCCCTTCAATAGGCTTAAAATCGAAATTTTCTCTGTGAACAATCGGAAAACTTTCCCAGGAAAAAAAGTGAGTCGCACAGATGGGGATTTGATGCGGTTCACAGTCCACTACACTGCTCTTTCTGTCGGCCCTATTTACATTTAGGGCAACTGAAGGCAAAGCTCAGGCTCAATCCGCTATGTCTTTCAGATGGCAGACCCCAGCCTCGGATAATTCTGAGTCTCTTTTCTCTTCTTAGGCAAAGGCTGGCGAGTAACTTTTTCGATGAAGAAGAAGAGAAATTAAAATACTCTAGGGTATTGCAAGAAGTTAATGGCTAAAAGAAAGCAAAGGACGGACAGGAAGCGAAGTCGAGGAGATGGAGAGGAAAAAGATTGGTAAGTGATGAAGCCAAGATTTGAGGACTCGATCAGATGGGGGAGACAAGGCACGGGTTTAGTCTTCCTGCATTTTGCTGTCGAGGCCTGGAGAAAACGCCTCTCTCCGACAGGATGGGAGACAGTCTGGGCCCAGCCTGCATTATTTATGAGTGCTGGCACATCTTGAGATTAAACATTTGCTGATTTGTCAAAAGCACAAACATGAGGTCCTGCTCATCTCCTTGACATATAAGTTCAGCCATCGGAAAAAAACACTGTCGCACATTTAATTGATGAGGGGAGCGGCTGGTGACCTGTACCTCCTGTGCGCTCCCCTACTTCCTCGCTCTGATGGAGGACAGAGAAGAAAGGGGGGCGGATGGAGCAGGGGGGTCTAGCGAATAAGAGGGGAGAGTATTGGGCAATACTCAAGGTCACAGCTTCACAGTTTTTCCTGGCATCCGAGAAATTCCGCCTCTGCTGTGCACGCTTGTCTTTGGGTTCTCTTTCATCCTTATAGTAACAGTAAATCTCATATACATTGAGAGATAGCGTGCAACCTGATGCAGTTTGTGTACAGTATGCATTAACTGAAAAGTTGGTTCTCAAGAATTTGGCTTTTTATGCAGTGTTTTATTTAATTTCATTATTTTATGAAGATATTATGCTCCAATCTTAAAAAGACTGTGTGCAGCAAGGCCATAGCATATTTGAACATTTAGTTAAAAAAAAAAAAAAAAAGAAGATAGGGAAATTCTAGTACGAATAGAAATTAAATGAAATGGGAATTGCTCAAAAGTAGTAGTGCAACTAACATTTATCATTACCATTTTTTAAATGGATTATTTGTTATTTTGTTAAGTCATTGATGAATCTGGTAAATAAATAAATGAATAAATAACACAGGAAAACTCACAAAAAAGTTTTGGTCAACACCCAACTATTAAAAACCAGGGCATAATTTCTAATTAAAAGTGACCAAAACTTAGTCACTGGCTTGGTCCACAATATGCCAGACAATTGGGTCAAACTGTTGAATGTTTTTTTTTTTTTTTCCCAACGTAAAAGTAAAGGCAAGTGTCTGCATATGAAGGAATGCAGAAATATCACAACATTTACTGGTGAGATTCTGAAATTCACAGGATTTCGACGGTTCCGCATTAAACTTGGTTTTCAAAGTATTAATTGCTTGTCAAAAATTGCTGTTGGTTATTTTTAATATTTGTTTTTGAATAATGGTTTAATCCTGGCATGTTTTGGATGTTTCAGTCCTCCATCACGCCTGATTCAAACGATCAGCAAGCTCAGCTGAATTCCGGAGTCATGAATGATCCTGATCATTTTGACGTGTGTCGGAGTAAAGAAACATCAAAACATGCAGGACAGCAGCCCTCAAACACCAGGTTTGGCTACCGCTTGATAATTCGATAAAAATGAAAATATTCAAATCGCTGTGCCACTACTTATTCTATGAGGCCTTCTTAATGGATAAGATAAATGGATGGAAAGAAATTAATGCACAGCTATCCTTTCTTAGCTTTCTGTGCACTACTTAACGCTCAACCCTGGAAAATATACAATCGACATGAAGGTTGACAAACCAAGTGGCTTCTATGCTCCCTCTTATCTGCCTCACTGCATGGCTCTTCATGAAGAAGCTATTATATTAGCAGGCTACAATTAATCCATTTGTCTCCTTACATGACAGGCACCAAATATTCATTAGGGCTGGGCTGCGCTGACAGGCCAAGCTTATCATTTACCAGGAGCTTTACAATGGCCTGTGTCAAGCGTAGGTTTGTCACGTCTGACTTTATTGATTAGCTGCCAAATTTCCATGAAATAATTAAAAGCATATTTTACATATTTATAAACCCCAATGCCACAGCGACTACTTAATTCCCCATTAGTAAAATGCAGTCTATTAGGTGCACGATGCGGGGGGAGCTTGGGGGAAATGAGTAATCACCATAATTGTAGACAGAAAGACAATAACGGCACCATAAAAGCTTGGATTTTATGGCTTGTTCTGCCAATGCTATCTCTTATCGCGACTTGTATGGCCAATGCCACTCAGAGATAAGGGAATATTGGCTCTGCTCTCCTTTGTGCACGTGTGTGTGTGTGTGTGTTCATGCAAGTGTGCGGTTGACATTTCTAATACCCCAGCAGATAAGAGCTGAACACGTCCCAGTAGACTGGCTAGTAGAAAATAGAGACTTGAGTGCCGCAGTACATAGCCTGCATACTTTGCTCCCATGAATGCTTTATCGATACCGAGGACTGCAGGAATTAGTTCTGGCCAATGGAGAGAAGCGGGATTTCTGTGACCTCTGAATAGATTTTCTGCATTTAACGTGAAAAATGGGCCATAAAGCAAACATAAAAGTAATAATTTTTCGTCAAGGTCTCACCTCCAATATGCGCGAAGCGAAAGCCAGCAGTCCCAAGAGAGCTGCCACATACACACTCCAGTGTCATCAGAGTGTCAGTGTACAGCTTCTCAGAGTAATATTCTGCTGTCCGACAGCCACTAACAACGTGTGCCATAATGGCTTGGTGTGCTCACTGACCGGTGAGGTTTTAATAGGAAAAATTGCAGACAGCCTCAAGGTTCTGTCCAGCACATAAAACGAAGAAGGGCTCGTTTGCTGCCATTCAAATGTCCATTTGCTCCCGGGCATATAAACTTGATTGTATTCTGTAAATCGGTACGATTTTAGATTGGCAGGCAATTTTACGTGAAAACATGCAGTAAATAGATTTGTAATTGGTTGATTAAAAATTGTTGTTGTATTTGGGGATGTGGTGTATTGTGTGGAACTAATGACACATACAATACCAAAAACTTAAGACTAAAATAACAAATCTAATGGCGGAGATTACATTGTAAGTCAAGAAAGCAATATTTTGATAAAGTCAAATATCTGATGTCAAAAAATCTGTGTATACAATGAATTATAAAAAAATTTATATGTGTAGGCAAGGGCAATTTCACAAAGTCGGTTAAAGTCAGCCAAAGAGAAGCTTGCCGAACACAGAAGCAGCTCAAGTTTAGCGTACCACATTAAAGCAAAGCTGCGACTGCAGCCAGAGCTAACGAAAGGAACAGACGCTAAGGTAGCGAGTCATTGCAAAGCTCTTTTCCAAATTAAACTCGAGAACACCCCGTGTTTAAGAGAGTGCGCTACGGACAGAGTAAACTTTTTTTTTTAATGTTAAAGACACTAAGCCCCTTTTTTGTTGTTGTATTTTAATATTTTGATCCGCAACAAGAACATAATGCGTCTTCATTTTAAAACAAACAACTCTGATTGAGGGTTTTTCTCATAGATTTTTACGTGAGATAAAAATGAGATTAATTCGAACAATCAATTACAGGTCAAAAGAATTGACAACACTAACTATTATGCAAGATCTTGGATGAATAAGCACCTTCCCAGAAGCCTCTTTGACCGATACTGCCACAAGTTTGCTACATCAGAAATGATGCACATTTTTAGCCCAGTGATAGAGTTCTTAGTGTTTTTTTTTTACTGCTGCAGAGAACACATCCCACCCCCAATCTGCCATATGTGTTTGCCAAGGCCCTCTCGCTCAGCCATTGATTGAGTATTCACAGTATTGAGCCACAATGTCTATTATTCATTGGCTGCCTGGAAAGCTTGACTGGATACACAAAAAAACTCTCATTAAAACTACTTCTATCACTTCCTGTGATTTGAAGGAGGCCCAAGTATTGGAACCATCTGTCATGTCCTGAATAAGCCCTTTTCTCAATTGTGGCTGCTTGTTACACAGCACACATTTGGGACATTAAGTGAAATGAATGAAAGTGATCAGAAAGGAGAGTTAACATCCACTGAATTCCAAAGCGATAGTTACAATAGTTCTACGTGGGTTTGAACAGCCTCGGTATTTAACGATTGAATGACCACAATATTTTCAATCCGTTACATTTAAAGTGGAACGGAGGGGAAAGGTGCGGTATTTGGCCTTGGCATTTTGTGCCGTGAGTGTAACATCTCCATTGTGCACGAGAGGAGACACGCACACACACACTAACAGAGAGCAAACACTTTGTTCTCCACCCCTCAGAATATTTTCAAACTTCTCTGACATGTTCCTCTGTTGTTTTGTTTTTTCAGAATTAGTCTCCAGCACACCTGTGAACCTAGTGAGGATAGGCGGCTAAGAAAATGGATGATGAATGGCCGAATAAAGTAGATCATGACATACTGGTGATTTGTCACCCACAGACCCTGAAATATTTTCAAAAATGTTTTAATTTGCTAAGCACTGTTGACTATGCCATAAATAAGTCTATAACTGCTCCTGTTCCTTTTTGAACCAACAGGTTTAGAATTCAACTAATAATGACTGTTTTTACCGTTAAACTGAAAATGATGAAGAGAGTTACGCTACATCAAAACACCAAGAAAAAAGTCAAGTCACCAATGTAGACAAACATACAGATAATTGTTCAATACACCAAATCAATTGAAATCAAACTACAACTGGAAAATATCCAGACAATTCTAGCTATTACATTCCAAATTGTGAAGTTTAAAATAGTGTAATATATACCTCCATAGAAAAGAACAATGCTGCAATTTACCAAACTCAATCTTTCCAATTATTGATTGAATTTTACACAATCACCCACTGCTGTAAAGGTCTGCAATAATATCTGTATTTTTTCTTTGTAGACTGTGAAAGCTTTTGGCAGAGTGTTTCCAGGCTTTCACTTCATCATTCTAAAATCTCCCAGAATGCAGAGAGACACATGGTCGTGATTGATCTCAAAACCACTGATTTTATTTTCGTTTGAAGAAAATATTATGGATGGGGCTAAACAAGGCATAATAGGCCAAACCCACGGCAGCGCCTGACCTGCCAACAATCCGGACCCACTCCCAAGGTTGGCTGCCTCGCTGGGAAATATTGTGCATTAATTTCATTTAGTCTCTCCTCCAACATTCAATGGTAGAAGTTAATTAAATTGCTTGTCCATTGTGTTCATCCACTTACAAAGTTAATGATATTGTGCCGGGGAATTAAAGAGCATTTTATAAAGCGCACGGGATGGGAGCTGGCAGGCACTACATTGCCCAGTTGAACCCTGTCAGTCGGCGGGCTTCTGGACACCCTAATTAGCGGTGAAATGGATGCTTCCATCTGCCAATTTCCTGCCATGCTCATCAGTCGTGCGCTCCCTCCTCTAACCTGCCCGGCAGAGGTCTAAAGCAATAAAACCGTCACGGCACTGACATCCAACTGAATCAAACACACACAAACGCACACGCAAAAACATGAATAAATTGGGCTTTAAAATTGACTTTTCTCCCCAAAGACCGCATTATGGTCCAGCCTAATCAAGAAAAAGGAGTTTGATAACTTTGTTAAAATGTTTGAAATGCACTATAGCACCTTGTTTCCATTTTCAGGGAACACGGTTTGTAGTTGCCTTCGGATAAAGCACAGCGAAAACATTACGCTTTATGTTCGTCAATCAGACACTGTACCAGATTTTTTTTTTTTTTTGATAAAACATGCACAACTTCAAGTGCACTTGTTAGACAAAGTTAAGCTAATGATATATGCCCCAGTTGGAAGTAAGCAGCAATATTTTCAAAGGAACTTAAGCTTATACGTGTAGATTCTACCTCTGGTGGTTAAGAACCTTCTGACCATTAAATGGAGCTTGACAGTATGGTTCTTTTCATGAAAAAGCTGCATGAGTACGTTCATGCTTGCAAAAAATATCCATGTCACATTGTAAGTATTCTGCAGGCATTTACAAATAGTTCCCGTGGTGCTAATGTTACCTTTGCAGTTTTGCCATTTTTGATGCTAAGTGTTGTTAGTAACTCAAGCTTTATAACTTTACTGACTGGTTGGGTGACTGAAGTTTGAAAAATCGGTGAGTGCAATTTACTCAATTTTATTTCGTTAGGTAGTCGTACACAATAAATATCCCTGGATCCAGCCTGGAATTCAAGGTGTAAAAAATAAACAACAAGGTGTAAAAAATAAACAACATACTGTACTAATAGTGCATACAACCGAATACTGTATATTTGAGAATGCTGATGATCACATTTTACATCAAAGTTCTTCGACAAGTGTAATCATCTTCTAAAAACGACTTGACAGAAGGCCACACCTTTTGTGGAATTTTTGAGCAAACATGGAATCACCACTACGAATGCCTTTAAAACCTGCCATCACAAAGTCAGAAAAAAACATTGATGATTAAAGCACATTGCCTATTCTAAGGCCCATACTTCACTTCTCACTAATAATGTTCTATGCATACTGTTCTAAGCCAGGTTTTCAGGGCAAGTGAAGCAATTACTGAAATTTTTATATCGAATCAAACATGATTATTTGTGGATATTTTTTAACTGAAATTTGTCAGCCAAATAAAGCAGGGATAAAATAAAAAGGTAAATTGGATTTGTTAAACTATCAAGTCGTATAATCTTTAACCTAAATGTTAGGTGTTTTTGACCAAATCTCCTACATGTGACACCAAACAAAAACTTTCCTCTCAGTATTTCCGAAACCCATTATCTGATTTGCTCTGAGAAAGCCCAGGGTGTATGCATTCACGATGAAGTGGTCATTCTAACCAGACTCGGCATTTTCACAGAATGTCTTACGGGAAATCTTGCCACTTTGCTACTTTTCATATTTCACTTAGATGAGGACTATGGGTCACATATTTGTAGTAAAGAGTAATAAAATATCTTAAACTCACCTGTATGGATAAAATATATTTACAATCACATTATATATAGTTTTTGGCCTACGTTTGAAGATCTGTTGTTTGTAGGCTACAATGGCTGGGGCTGCATTCTAGCCAGATAATAACTATGGCATCTGGCCTTAAAAATATCATTATATGAAAAGAGGACATGAAGATGATGAATATCTGTCTAATATGATCAAACTCAAAAGTCATAACAATTGAGATAATTAAAGTGGCATTACATCCTCTATATAATCTCAGACAACTGCTTGGTTGCCATGGCCATCATTCAATTGTTTAATTTGCTGGAAGATAAAAATGCCTTTAATACACTTATCCTCATTAATGTAAATCATATTTGGCTGCGGATGTCCAATAATCAAAAAGAATATTTCAACTTGCAATTCCCATTCGAAACACATTTCCATTAAGGAAATAGGCCTGTGCAAATGACAGGTCCTCAAATTCATTGATTTCTTTTTCTGTCTGCAATCTAGAGAGGCTGCTAATGCTGTCATGCACTGTTCATCAATCTATATTTTTAACTGATTTGATATTGCGCCTATTCATGCGGCCTCATTTGTGAAATAATCGATTGAATTAGGATCATGCAGACTGAAAGGAATGGAAGCAAAGTAATCTTAAGAGCTTGCCGTGGTTGAACGAAAGAATCCAGAAAGTTTGGCACGCTCGTTTAGTTTTACAATGTGCAAAGCAAGTTTGCGTCCATTGTGTGTGCGACTGTGCGCACACATGCACAAAAGCTAGACTAAAGGTGACAACAGCACATTAAATGTCAAATAATTTGTATTGAGCAAAGTCAACTGGGGCGAATGTCATGTGGTGTCAGCTGGAAAAAGTAATCAGTCAGCTTCTGTCTCAAGATAGCTTTGATTTTGCCCTGTCCACTCTGGCTGTGGCTGTCATGAGGATTTGGAATGACAAAGTGGCCTCTTCTGCCAGACCAATGACATATACAGCTGTATTACCAACATCAACACTGAAAAATACAGAGGGGCTATATTGTATTAAATTGTTGTATCTTAGTTTGCTACATTGTTACTTGTTAGAAAGCAGAGGTTGACAACATGCCTGTTGCCAATTACACTTGAATGTTAATGGAAAAAAAAAACTGATGAGATGTCACAATATTGCTGTGTTAGGAGTGCTTTGTGATGATTGTGGTCTTGTTTCGTGGCAGAATAACATGCCGTTCTGCTTGTGTGTCATTTTAAATAGCTTGGAAGCGCTTCACTTTCTTGTTTCACGTTACGCGGCTAATAGGGTTCTTGGATCTGAGTGCATAACCCAAGTAATGACGTAATCACATCAGAAGTTATACATTGATGACTGGCTGACTGGTACGTGAAACATTACTTCCGAAAGTTACATTTCCACAGCCAAGGTACCATAAGCTTCCAATTTAAAAAAGAGAACTATATCAAATATTTTCACAGGTAAATCAGGGTTCACGTGATCAAAAAGTAAGAACGTGTGTGAAACGCTGTGAAAAACTTTGAGGAGCAGACCCCTGATTTATAGGAAAGCTCTTTATTTCTCAGCTTTAGGAATACTTTGACCTTCTTATACCCTATCTGAACAAAACTCTTTGTCAATAAACATAACTTTGTTTGAACCTTGACCATGTATCACCTATGAAATATGACAACTTCATCAACACACGGACAATCGATGCAAGTTGATCTCCCGGGCCGAAGCATTGGATTGCACAGAAGATTTAAACTTCGAAGAAAAAAAATCTGGCAAAATATTATTCTTGTATGAAAAAAATAAGCAGCTTTTTGTCTGCGTTCTCTCTGGGCATGAGCAGAGGCGTGCTCTGAGCACAACAGTGACCACAGGAGCGTGAAGCTTTAGAGGACTCCGCGAAACACAGGCAGCAGCTCGTCTGAGTCTAAGACGCCCGTCCAGTGGTTCTTTGTGGCCTTCTTTGTCTTTATGTAAAAGCCAATGTGCGCCAATGATGTGTTATGTAAAATTCCCAGAGGCTTGATCTAAATGGTTGGATATCCTCCATGCTAGCTTAGTTATACTCGAGTGAATTGCCACTAAGAGCACATGGACGCTGCATGAAAAGCAAATGTAAATGCATCCTCGGCTTCTTAGATATCAAGAAATTATGTCATAGGTCTTTTCCTCTTATTGTATCATTATAATAATAAATTTCAAGAAGCGAACAACAGAAGACTTTTCCTAACGCAGATGTTCCTTTTCATCCGTACAATCGCAGCATCCGGCCTTTTACGTGAGCCCTCTTAAGACTTAAGAGCTTTGACATAGGCGTGAGCCGCAGACCTGTGCCAGGGGCAAAAGTGGCAGCAAACCCATGTCTATCGTGGAAATACAACCAAAGCATTGCAAGAAGAAAAGAGGATTTGAAAGGAAAACATGCAAGTCTCAGCTGAGCAGGTGGCACTGTACTGTATATCATTAGGTCACGTGGAAGCGGCACAGAGGGCATAAACTAACGTGCACTTGCTATATATGGGAAAATAAATGCAAACGAGACCAGTTAAGTTACTGTTCCGGCTCAAAAGGTTATGAGTATGCTTCCAAAGAGAATATAAAATTCAGTCAATGACACAGCCACGCATCTATCACAATGTATACAGACACTATGCTGCAATATAGAAGCTACTTTCAAAAACTCCAAAATGTCATTAAACATTCAAATAGCAGATATTTTAGATATTATTTCCAAGAACCCAACCAGTAACCATTGTGAAACCTCTAATTCCTGTACAACGGCTATGGCTAACACGTGAAAACGGTAAACACTGCTGACCAATACAAAATCTTTTGAAATATTTTCATATGACGGACCTTGTTATTGTGACAGGACGCTAGCTTCCCATTGGCAATAAACTTACAGAACATTCCAGCACCGGCTGCGTTTACCTCTGCTGTTTCTGACTATGTTGTAATGTTGCGCTACTTTCTCAAGCTGCCAAACGTACTTAGCCAACATTGTTTTTTTTCAACTTAAAACATGAAAGTTTCACTGTATTGGTAAAATAAAGAGATGGCTCCTTTCTCGGCATTCCTTCAAGAGGCTCTTATTCTCAGTTGGCTAGAGAGTTTGATTTTTGTTGCAAAGATCACAAATGTAATTAAGTGGTTAAAACTAAGATGCTTGAATTTATGTGAAAGAGCACAACACCTAATCTAATTAGATGGCTCTTTAATGAATTGGTAATTAGTAACAGAATGGTGCATTCAGGGTGGAATGGCGGTATGAACTAGTGCAGGGATCCTGTCGACTAAGGCACTCTTTGTGGTAGATTAGTTGCAGCTTGGGAAGTATTATTAACTTAAGAAGAGTAAAGTACTTCAAATTTTGACACCATTAGAAGAAAGCATCACTTTTTTTTATCAAGTCAGTCTATGGCTGGCTACTAATTCAATATCAGCGTGCACTGTATCACAATTGACACATGATCGATATCAATAAAAAATGCCTTTTTTAAAAATTTATAGAAAAAAAAATCAGGAAGCAAACTCTGACTCTGGCATTATGTGTCTTATTGGCAGAGGCTACAGTGTGAATGTAAGAGGAGATTTTGATCACAAAATAATGTTTTCAGCACAGCCAGTGGAGTGTTCGTCCGCCAAGTGCGGATGTGAAGAAGCAGCTGCACCAACAAAGAAGTATGCATGCCAAACGTACCAAATAAATGACCAGACTTTGTAAAACTTTTGCAATCAAATTTTACTGTGCATGCTTACTTGATTTAACACCTCGGGATGGATTGGCTGGTAACTGGACGAAGTTATTAGAAAGGAAGTTTTAGTTTTTTAGCATTTATTAAAATAACTCAATTTAGCAATTTGTAGAATATGACATTATTTAGAAAACAAATGAAAAGGTGTGTTTGAATTAACAATGCCTCACCTCTCGCCGCCCAATTCCATCTACTTTTCCCCCTCATATTGTCAACATTAGTGCGGGTTCATTATTCTCAGATTTGTGCATGAATGCAAGTTGGTCTACCCTTAATCAGTTGCCAGCCAATTGCAGGGCACACTGGTACAAAAAAAAACATTCACACACCCAATCACACCTATGGACAATTTAGTGTCCAATACACCTATCATGCACCGTTTTGAAATGCGGGAGGAAGCTGGAGTGCCCGGAAAGAACCCACGCAGGCTCGGGGAGAACATGCAAAGTCCACACAAGAAGACCAGAGAGAGCTGGAATTGAACTCAGGAGGCGGATGTGCTAAACACTCTTGTACCGTGCTGCCCCGAATGAGTTAATACGTTATATAATTAGGACTTCAAAATGAAAATCTAATAACATAAATAGTGCTCAATGTCACTTTAATGATAAATATTTCTGTGCCCCAACAAGGCGTTAAAAAAAAAAAAGAAATATGCAACATAAACCAAGGGCAACGATCTCAAACAACATTGTTGTGATTGAGTACACCCAATAAATGGGCCAATGCACTGTGGTCAATTATATGGAGATGTATTTTGTGTATGAAACAACATTGTGACAATTCAACATGAGCTATTGCATGCTCCGCCCTAAAACACGTTCATAGTAAGTTTCATCAGGCACACTCTGGAGGTCCCCTACTTGCTTGTTTGCCCAGCACCGCCCCTCATCTGCTCAAACCCGTCTAACTTGACCTCCAGAGCCTCGCGGCGACTACATTAATTTTACAAACAAAAATCAATTGGTCGAGGAATAGGACAAAAAAGAAAATGCTTCTTGTTAATATACCAAGCAGGGCACACCCTCGGGCTGAGAGTTTATGGTTGTTTTTTATCGGTAATAGTTTTAACAGCGGGTGTCAGCTAGGGGACAAAGGAATCGCTCAATTCCTGTGACCCCACAGATGAGTCAGTGCCAATAAACCCAAAGAGACCTTATTTAATATTATTAAAAAAGCTGGACGTAAGATCATTTTGAGGCTATTGAAATGTAATTCATAATTTCAAGCATATGACACTTATTTGTTTAATATGATAGCATAATTACATTGTTGAGATTTGAAGAATGCAGCAACTCAAGGGGAGGACTGGGCCAATTTCAGGCCATGTGCTCATTTTATTGTTTGTGTTTATCTGCTGATTTGCACCATTATCCAAAATTAAATTAGGAAAATATGTTTTTATAAATGGCAACTTGCTTCTATTAAGTGTGAATGTTTTCAATTTAGTGGTGGAAGCAAAGTAAAACTGAATTTATTTGAGCTAAAATGTGCTCTGCGGACTATAAATTTGCACATAGTATACATTTAACACGGAAAACATTGAAATGTACACTCCATCCAAATGTAAACAAAATACAAATTACCAAACTGAAGCCAATTCCCTTAATTTCACTGGACAGAAAAAATATTTGAAGTGGGCAACATATGATTATTATGAGAGTATAAGATCATGAAACTCAAACGATTTAGGAGATAACATTATTTGTAAAAATCTTATATGAGTAACGGCATTGGATTAGGTTCAGGTTTACCTATAATTGTTGTTTAAAAAACAGCAGAAACTGCGAATTGACATTAAGTGCTATTAAATCCTGATAGAATTGATGTTAAAGGATAAGCTTAGACAACACAACACGTGTTATAATACTTTTGTTTACATTTTAAAAAAATGTGCACCTTCCAAAAAAAAAACATTGTACATACTCCGATATGAAAGCTAAAATGCCGTTCTTTTGTTAACCTAATTGTTCTATTACTTTTGAAGAGGACTGCTTGAACCGTGTCAATGGGAGGCAGTGTAATAACAGTTAATTGTATTTGATAGGAAAAGGCTGCATAATGTGGTGCCATTACTTTGACAGCAAGCGAGGTATCATCAGGTGAAAGAAGGCTGAGTGACTGTTTAAAATGGCCTATGTGTTTGAAATGTGCTGCCCAATACCTACTAATTCTATTAAGTGCCTCTGCGGTATAGTAGTGTGGTTTTGGGTTGATGTAAATGGAAGGCCGGTTGACTAAACAATGCAATAGCATTAGAATAAGGTGATTGGATGGCAGAGTAGAGTAGATGGCTATGCCTAGCCGGCCTGGACCTTGCCAAGTCCATTATGTGTATTGGAGACAACTTGACATCCGTCATGGTGAGCTGCCAGACTGAAGTGAAAAGAGGCTGTTATTCCGTTCGGGCTTCGTTGTCCGGATAGCTTCCACCTTGCAACATCAAGGTACAGATAATGTAGTCAAATAAAGACCTCCTGAACCATCCGTCCCACTTTTCAATCTCAAGTGGGACATTTGGTTCGTTTAGAAAACCCTTTAAGTCAGCTCGCTCAAGGATGTGGATATACACTGGAGTTTCATGATGGGTGATGGTTTACTCACATAACTTTAGGTCAAGAGGTTATACGGCCTTTTTTCCACAGCTAGCTTCCCAAATGATATTACCGTAATGTTTTAAATTATGGATTAATGTTGTATCTGTCTATGTGTTTTAAAATCCGTCATTTCTTCTCTAACTGCAACAATATCTGTTTTTTTCCATGTGGCCATGAAGACACACATGTTCTCAGACAAAGATTCAATGAGATCTGAATTGAGAATTTTTAAACTAACCTTTGTTTTTGTGTTTTCACACATTTTGGCATATTTTGACAATACAATGATGATGACAAAGATCTATTCTCATAAATGCTCATCTTTGAAATGAGTGGTGTTGACTCATTCAATCCCCAAAACACACACTCACACACATTATTTCTATCTCTCTCTCATATATATATATATATATATATATATATATATATATATATATATATATATATATATATATATATATATATATATATATATATATATATATATAAATAAATTAAGTAGTTAATTAAAGTAACTGAAGTACCTAATTGATTCCTTTACAGTAGAAAGTTTTTATTTAGTACTTAATTATCTAAACTAAAGGATTACTTTGGTACTTAATTAATTTAGGATCACCCCATTTTATACACTCCTTTATCCAAACACTGAAATGAAGTGAACAACATATAAATGAATAACTGGGATTGAATGCCCCGACTTAAAAAAAAAGTCTTTGGGATAGGAGTGGAGTTTACTGAGGTGTACAGCAGCACAATGATAGCTATTCGGAATATTTTGAAGTCACTCGTATAAAAAAATATAGGTAACAATATTTGCTACGTCTCTTGCTAATGTCTTTTGTACAGTCTAACAGCTGTACAACAACTGTCAGATATTAGATATTTACATTTCATATGCAGAGGGACTCAAACCATGACGCTATTGTTCCATAGCCAAAGTTCTTACACTACCGCACTAAAACAATTTATGAAACACAGCAGACAAAAACCGTAATAGTAAACGTTAAATAAAACATTCTCTAACAAAGCTAGTGAAAACTGAGCTTCATTACTTTTGTTCTGGTATTAGATATAATTACACTGGAGATGGGCAAACCTGTTTGTACCTCTGTAAAGGAAATAAAAAGCCCAAAATGATCCTTTTAAGTAACTTTAAACTTACTAAATGTATAAATACAAGTGAAGTGAAACCTAATCAATAGAAACAATTTCCTACTAAGGCTAACTGCCGAAAATGATCACACAAGTTACTTAATATTTTGTCCAAACTTGTGGAACAACCAATGCAATCAAGCCGTTTCTATAATCAGTAATTCAACACATGCACTTTTCAAGAGATATTTTGGCCCATTCCTCAGACATTTAGCTCCATTTTATCTCTGTTCTATCAGTGACCACTGAGGATTTTTATTTCTTCAACAAAAAGGAAGCAACAATTTTTCATAGCTCTGGCACAACCCCATGTGTGTACAAAGCCTCAGCTTCATTCCTAAGCCAATTACTACTTGGGCAGAGAGAATGATAAAAACACGCGTTTAATGTGTGATTGTTTGAGTGTGTTCATCTGAGACAGGTGTCAAGAGGTTGTTTCAGCTATAATAATTACCCGGCAACACAACGCTTACCACCAGACGAGCCGCAGCCCTTCGCCAAACTAGGAAGAAATTGCTTGGATTTAATGTAATGATTTTCCCACCAGCCCACTGATTATAACAGGCTGTGCGTGACACTCAGCCAGAGTGAGGAGATCAATTCCCCAGGAAGGCTTGTCTTCTTCAGACAGGCCAATGCGCCAGGATGCGAGGAAGAATCACGGTGCAGCACATTCGCAGGCGCTCTCGCCTGAGCTCCTTGTTCTGTACATGATCGTGAGCATCGGGAAAGGAGCTCTCCTTGAACCAACTGAACGAGCGTCGATTCATCCCCGTATCCATCTATCCATCTATCGGAATACATAGTTAAAGTAGGAAAAAAGGTCAGGCGGGCTGAATGTGGCTGGCAAACAGGCAGTGGGGGGTCTGGTAGCCAGCGGATGAATCACAGGAGAATTGGTGCATGGCAGTGAATGAATAACCCACCATAGCTCCCCAAACCCCATTATTTCCCTCCTTCTCCAACAGGGCCTGAAATTCATGTCTGCGCATGCTGCCAGTTCATTAGGGGGAGGATGTCATTCCTCTTCTGGCGGCTGCAGGACAGGCCAGGCGGGCCCCAGGAGGACTCAGCTCTGTTTAATTCCACATCAACCGCTCCACTGAGGGCCTTAATCTCTGCTTGTGTGATCAATACTATATCAGTGTAAATTAAAATGACAATTTTAAAGTAATTAAGCCTGTTAATGCTCGATTCAAATGTCATTATTTGCACAAGGAGAAGCAGAGGAGAAATCTTGATGTGTGAGTGTTTGCCTGCGTGTGCGTGCGTGTATGGTATGGATGGGTGTGTGTCGAGGGGATTTGTGGTGGGAGGGGGTGGGCCATGTCCACAGTGACAGGTAAAACGCTTTAACTAGAACAGCACATTTTGCCGCTGTAGTCACAAAAAGAGGGGTTTAACAAAAGCAGATTAACTCTCCACCCATGCCAGCCCGGAGACCTCTCCAATTTCAGAGGAGGGTAACCCAATTGCGAAAATCTGATTTGCACAGGCAAACCCAATTATGGCCATATTAGATGAGAAGTGGCAGGGAGAGAATGCCTGCAGAGGGAATCAGGAAAAAATAATAGGGGCGGGGGACAGGGGAGGGAAGAAAGAAATGTTACACAATAAAAATGCACTTAAGTATAGAATGAAGCTCAGCAGTAATTGTGTGATTCAATTATTTGTGTCTACCCCCTCACTTTGCTTTTGAAATGCTATTTGGAGTCATTCTGGTGGTTAGAGTGAAATGAATGGGGCCCAACATTAACCCTATATCTGTGAGTGTCTTCTCTCATGTGAGCTGAGGTGATGTGTAAGTGAAAAGGAAATTAAATGATCACATTGTTGCTTGTTATTATGACAGGCTCACAGCCAATAGCCAGCGACCTGCTACTCTTCATAGACCAGATTCACCAATTATGTCCAGTCACACCATTGGGGGGCTACATTGGGCCCGGTATTACTACAGGTGGCACTGTGTTCTTCGGAAAAAAATGACGCCACCATTAACAAATCTGAGATTTTTTTAAATATGTATGCTTCACATACACTTTACATCTACTTTAAAAAAAATGTGGGATAAGAAAATTATATCCAAGCAGTTGAGGCAGGGCTAAAGAAAAGTCAATAGCACAGATGCAAAGATCAATCATGGATGTGTACAGTACGTCGATGCTCAGCTCCTTAAGCGAAATACACACACCAAAGAACAGACAATGCTGTTGTCAGTTGTGACTATTGAATTTTTTCAAACAGATGTGATTTGTCAGTTTAATTGCAAATGCTCCAACATGTTTAGATAACATTCAAACATTGTCAGATAAATTATTGACAAGGTTCGGAGTGGAGCTGCTCTGTGAGTATTTAAATATGCAACAATAACCAACAGACAGAAAGCATACCCGCTGATAAAACAAGGAAAACACGCGGGTATGAAATTAGCAAGGGAGGCTGCCCTTATGCTTGCCTGACTGATCAAGCAGCGAAAAAGATACCCCGGGGCTTTCCGAAGGGACTAAGAAACATGGTGTTATATTGGTAAACGTCCAAGCTGTCCGATCCATCAAGCTGTCTGTTGGCTGGACTTTGAGGAGCCAACCCTTATTAATTATCAGCTCATTTGGAGGAGGGGGTGACAAGAGTGGAGTGTTAGAAATGGGAGACAGGACCAAATGATCAATTGAAGCGATTGCTCCGAGAGAACTCTGTTGAGGGTGATTAAGGCTGGATTGCTTGTTTGTTGCAAGAGAGGTAAGGTTGCTCAAAGTTGTTTGTGGTAAGTGAGCTAACAATCGCATAGGGCAAACATAAGAGCGCCTTCGCAGTCCCGTTTTTACATTTTTCCATTAACCTGTTTAAAGTCTATTTAGATAAGCATGAAAACCTGCATATTTTGTTGTCATTGATGGCTACTTTGAGTCTTTATTTGGGAAAGAACACATTCAAAACAACAAAGATCATTTATACTTCGTTATCATGAACTAAATTGGCAGTTGAGATAAAGGAATTGTCCGAAAGGAAAAAAAGAGGGGGGGGGGGGGGGCGGTTCCCAGCATGAGCGCTACACTTTTGTTGACACCGACTAATACTACATGTAAGACTGTCATTAATGAATTTTTGAAATTTGATTATCCTATCATTAATTCCTTTGAATAATTATTTTTTTTAAGTAATGTACTAAGGTTGAAAATACGTTGATTTTTTTCAGTTTACTGTTGACCGTGATTTGAAGTCAGTGGGTATAAATAATAATTATTATCTTTTATAATATAAATGTTTAATCAGAAACAAATTTACCTCTGCTAACCAGTGAGCATCTGTGTTTACTCGACTAGTTAGACTTTTTCTCCCCAGCCCAAGTTTCAAGTTGTCCAAAATTTTCTCAATTAAACTTTGTTTTTCATTTTATGATGTTGCCACCACCATGCTTCTCCATAGGTACGCTAATGAGCTGGTTGTGTTTGTGGCAAAGAATTTGTCATCACAGCAAACATTCCTACCCTGGTTTCATCGGACCATTACATATTTTCCCGCCTTTGGTTGGGAGACTTTCGTAAGGTACAATGTCGTTTTGTTAGAAAAGTTATTGCACGGATTATTTTTGATAAAATCGACAAAAAAACTTCTATCTGAAAAATATTCTCTGAATGTCCCCCCCCCCCCCCCCCCCAAAAAAAAGTAACACCTAACGTATATGTCATTCTGCACACCCTTGCGAAGCAATTTTTTTCAATATAGCAGTTGAGTTTATCTCCCTATCTCTGCCAAAAAATGTCAAGAATAAATCGTATTACAACATCCTCGTTAGCCTATAGAAGCACGCTTGCTTGAGGATATGATGCATACTGATTATTTTAGAGTGAAGTGACTGGGGTGGGGGAGTTGGGAGGGTAATTTTTTTTCTCCTTGGAGGGAGAGAGGACTGAAAGCTGTGAGGGCTCTCAATAGACGGAGGATTATGGAAATCAAAGAGATTAGCTAATGGGTATATAATGGCCAGCTACTGCCTGGGTCAGCTGGGCCATGCAAATGAAGCAGCGATAGCCACTGGCGAAGGGAGGATCGATACGTATAGGCAAAGTGGTGGCTAATGATAGCCCTATATCAGAAGTGCGAGACAGGCATAAATGGATACCACCGCCACCCCCTACCCATATACTCATATGCAAACACACACAGTATATAGCGTAAAGGCCTGATGCCAAAAGACAGAAGTGAGCCTTCAGAGCGAGCTCAATTGGGAAACAGAATATCTTGCCAGATTTGTTTCGTCAATTTCAACAGGCGGCGCGTGCTCGCCTGGCTCTCATCGGTACTGACACAGCACTGAGATGCAGATACTGGTCTAGTCCCATTCTCCACACTCCACCAAACATCTATTCATACTGACTTGGCCTCGAAACACAACAAATGTCCTTGCGGACAATCAATAGTAGTGCGGCATGGACTGCCAAGTATTACGGCAGAATTTAGATTCACTAAATAGTTTATTTTCCTATAGACTGTGTGGACAATGTGACATTATCCATTTAGAGTGCGCAGGTATTAACCTCCTTGGGATGTATGAGGTAAAGCGCTATCATAAAACGGAACTGTTCGGAAGACATGAAAGCTTTTATCATCAGAATAATTGGAACATCACCTCTCTTATATATCAGAATACCAATTTTGAGCATGTCAGAAAAATTTCAATTCCAGGTGCGGGGTGGCGGGGACCAGCATGCCGTGCTTGGCCTCTCCCCCCTTTCATTTTCATTCCTGCCCGCTCGGCACAGTCATTCATCAGGACTGGGGCAGAGGACACTTCCCGCCTGCTCACAAATGCATGGAGCAAGCAATAAAATTAACCTTGTGGCAATTGTTTTCCCAACCGTTTGATGGTTCTGTGTCAGCTCATCTGTTAAAACAGAGAGGGATAAAAAAAAAAGGAAAAAAAAAATCATACTTGATGTGCAAAGAATTATGACTTGAATTGAAGTAGAGCGGTCACTGAATGAAGACAAACTAATGCTAGATTATTGAGTCCGCTCAAGGAGCAAAAAAGATGGTTGCCTGTTGATTTGTACTAGGAATGAGTAAAGAGAATTAAGCGCTTCATAAGTTATGATTATAAGCCAAACCAACAACAAGATGGTTGGATGTAATTTAACGCTTAGCCCGATATCACCGACCTGGCCGTTTCACTGGGCCGGTGGGAAAAAGCAGGAACGATGTAAAAGGAGAGAGGAATAAAAATCCTTCACGTGGTGTTTATTTGCTCTCAACTGCTCCAAACCAATCAATATTTTTAATTTGGGTCCAAGTTATTATTTTTCACATCACTGCATCCGAGTGCAGCGTAAAGTGGCTCATATTTTAGCACTAAAAAGATCGATATGACAGGCTCACCTTCACTCGGCACCCTCTGCGGCACGGGGCCACACATCATAATGGACGTAAACTGGTCCACCTCATTCTGGAATAACATCATTATTTGTGGAATTTGCTGTACTCATTTGCAATAGATTTTATGTTTGTTTGTTTTTTACATTGGCTGAGGTGCGTAAGAAAGGGGCACAACTGAAGAACTCCACAAGAGAAGGCCTGAGCTGAGATTTGAGTGCAGACGCCGAAACGATGGGGAGGCAGAGTTCACCATGCTGCAAACGATTTACTTCAATTCATTTTATTTTATTTTACACGCCACTTCAATACGCGTGCACCACTTACTTCTCTTTGTACTCAGGCCCATGCATACCTACACACCAAGCTTGCCTGTAACAATTATCAAGGTGATCGAGTTGTTGTCGCTGTAGATTCACTTGGAAAATGCCATGACCCCATCAACGTAGAATGGCGAGGAGTGATTTAGTTTTGAGCAAAAGTGCCTTATATGCGGCTGAACAAGACCGAATATTAACAGGCTGTTAGACTGGTTCAGACTCCACGTTAGACTGAGCAGGAACATGTTATTGCTGTACATTGGGGAGGCGCTGCTGTGAAGCTGTGACATTAGCGGTTGACAAACATACGGCTTTTCTTTTTTTTTTTTTTTTTAAAAAAAAAAAAAGCACTGAAGCCGCAAAAAGTGAAGCACATAGTGGTAGGGGAGCACTGAATTTCCATTTCAATGTTTGTGAACCGTCAAAATGATGGCTCTGGAAGCTCCGATGTTAAGAAACCATTCATTACACATACATATCAGAAAATATTTTCTGTTTATCAGTAAATGCTCTCTCCCTAAAGCGCATAACTCACAGCTGATGGCAGATTCATTGATTGTTGCTGAAAACGTGTCATGAGTGGATGCATGATAGTGTGCCTGCTTGCATTAGTGTTTATTCCACTTTGACACTGTGCATATGAACGTGTCTTTGCACTTATGTCTGGCCTAAGAGTATGAGTGATGGTTGAGGAGAGTTATTGCCCAGCGATATTACAGAGCTGACATCTACTCCATTCATGTGGCCTCAGCCGGTGCCGCACTTCTCACCATATTGAAATAAGAGCTCACTTAGATTTAGTTTGCAATATTTTAACCTGCTTATAAGCCCGGAGGGGGAAAACAGCTCCCGCTAGTTAACCTCCGTGTGTAAAACCAACAGACTGTACACAGGGACCCCTCGTCTTTGACCCCACTTTCTCTCGCGCTCGGCTTTCTCCTGCTGAATACAATTTCTACATGCAGCCCAGTTTTGTTTTACCATAAAAACAGAACAGGGAGTGATATAGGATGCTGTTTAAAAAGGTGATAAATGCAAGTGAAACACTGTTCTGAGCTATACTGTAAACATACGCCGAGGCCTTGTCAGCACAGAGGGACACTAAGTGTTCATAAATTCCTAGCTGAGCAAGGCGGTATGATGATTGCATTACAGCATGCTGCCTGGAAGAGAATTAAGGAGTCACCTCAAGAGCAGAGTGAAGCTGAGCTACGGGCATCTGTTGACAGATCTGCTTGTTGGACCATAGATTATTATGTACTGAGGACGATGTAGCAATCAAATAAAATAGCCACTACTACTTTGAATTATTTGTTTTAAATCCTTGGATACACAACAAGACCGCTGTATGTCATTACATGCACCTAAAGTCGCTTTGGTATTTTTTTCCTTTTGATAGCAAGGAGCAGCTCCTGTAGAAAAATTAAATAAATAAATAAATAAATAAACTAATTGTGTATATTGTAAAATTTTATAAATAAATTCACATTACGGAAAATTCACATTTGTTTCTATATTCAATTATGACAGGGTTCCATCACTATAATGGAGTTTAGCTTTCGTGGGCTTTTTTTTTTTTGTGCGCAACATTTTTGCTGGCCTTCTAAAAAAGTTTGCACTTTGAAAGAATTTAAACAGTGAAAATGTGAGCAAATCCTAATGACTGCCAGAGAAAAGTTTATTCAAAGTAAAATAAGGGATTTTACGTATACAATGAACGGAAAAATAAATTACTGTATTAATAAATGAAAAACAAACAAAAATGCAAAAAAAAACCCATTGTACTGTATCACAGGACAATACGTGAAAAAATGTGATAAATGTATATAATTTTTGTAGTACCTTATATTTGGAGGTCTGATTTAGCTTTTTATGCATCACAATATTTTTTCACTAGGTCGATACAGTTACACTCTGTTACTCACATGTGGATAAGATCGATACCTATCAAGTTCATTGCAAATGTGTTTGATGTGACAGCAGCATTTTTTGGTGGACCTTGCTGTGTGCATTGGGACAATCATGCCACAACGGACGTCACCACAAGCTCACAAACTTGGGTTCTTGTTCTGCATTCATTTTCATGAGGCTGTGAAGTGTTACCTAAACACGGATTGATTAAATTGTTGATTACGAGGCATCTGTTAGTAAATTTAGCCTGTGTTTATTACTCAGATACTGTCACACACACCCACGAACACACAAGCACAAGCGCACACACACTGTGGAAGGATATATCGTCTGTACCCTGTCAAGCCACATAGGCTGATTTATGTCTGTCATTGCTCTCAATTCTGTCCAGTAGACCACAGTTGAGAGTTGCCTTTAATTCCCCATTAAAACTCTTTGAAGAAACTGAGGTAGAAGAAACCAATAACGATTGCTGTGTGTTACAGTCAAGCTTGATTAGATCATGTTTCCTTTGTTCACATTCTGGACAAGTGTGCTGGCATGCCCGTGCAACTCTTCAGACTTCACAGTATAAGTGTGTGTCAATAAGTGAGAACAGGAGCAGGCATTAGAGAACATCATTCCAGATGACATGAGCAGTACCTCCAGGGCTAGGCCCACAATAAATATTAATGGCCAAGAACAAGTGGATTGGGAGTTGAGTTATCAGGGCGGGCCTTCCTAATTGACATTTTACCTGCTGTATACCTTAACGGAGCTGTAAAACACCCCCTCCCAGTCAGAGAAGAATCGTGTCACTCAAGTTCTTTCCCACCATGTCGAATGTGAAGGCATGCCTTTTTGGTGAGATTCAGCATCAAGTTCTGTTTTGTTCCTATGATTGGAGTCGGTGAAATACATTTACAATTACATTATTATAAACATTGAAAAGATTTTTTTTAAATAACTTCTCCACAGCTTCTGGAACACTCCACCCTCAAAGTCAAATGAGTCAACCCCTGACCTGTTCCTAAGCTGTTTATCATCAAAAGGTCAGAAAAAGGTGAGATGCCGACATGTATTTAATAGACATTTAGCGGGAATTTTAGTGAATTACAGGGTTAAATCTGACTTGCATGGAAATTCCAACTCCATCCCCAACGTAGAAACGGAACCAGAGGACTGCCTGTGTATCAAATCAATTGAAGCAAAGATATGCTCTGCATGACACTAAAACACGGACATTCTCTGTAAAGGCCAACTTCAAACTAAACCTTTTTTTACCGAACAATAAATGGACAAAAATGCCTTGACACACTTTTATTTTGAAGTCATAACAGCCTGACTAGTTTTTATACTGCAACTGTTGCCCCCAACTTGCAATACAAATACCACAAAATTGTTCTGCAATTATGTTCAATCACCATTTCTGGACGCTAACAAATTACGGATATTGATGTTGACGAATTTAAAAGTAAAGTTTGTAGAATTTAGTGCATTGTTAATGGTAAAAACCACTATAAATTATTATAACACACAAACAAATGTGTTCTTGCAACAATTTTTGGTTATATAATCATAGGTCTAATAATCGCTAATTATATTACATGAGGGCTGCCGTTTGGATGGAGGTCATCATGTTTCTTTTAGTTAAGGAAAGCGTAAGGAGGAAAACTTTGCAAAGGTAATTTATATTGCGTTGTGTGATGTCGGTTTACGTCGACACACTGTGGCTTTACTAGTGGCTCAGACTGTAATACAACTCTGTCTGGCATAATTTAGCCGCAAGCTAGCAGGCTGCGAGTGCTCCGTATAGACTGGTTTGAAAGATGTAAATGACTGCACATTTGATGCTGACGGCCAAATACGGTTGCCGTTGCTACTGATCAAATTGTAACAAACCATGCTCACACAAACGTGCTGTTTCAGCCACCAAAACTTATGGGGCGAGAATTGTCTGAAATCTAATGTTTCTAGAGAAGAAAGTAATGTGTTGCTAAGCACAGCTTGGATTTAAGTAAAGAAAAAAGTTGAACATCAAAAAACCTGTAAATTATCTGGTCTTCTGTGTTTAGAATTGTTTTTCAAATAGTAAGTATTAAATTGCAATTAAAAAAATGTTAAGGAAGACACTGTGGATTATTGTCTGTGTTTAAGGAGGGATTAAAAAAAAGAAAGTTTTACAGAAAAAAAGAAGAATTAGAAATTGACATGGGAACCTGAGGAAATTTTGCAACTGTTAGATGTTGGGTTTTGCCTATTGCTTTAATTTGAAATGTATCACATTATATTTCTGTATATATAAAAAACATGTGTCTAAATATGACACGAGTAATAATATAAAGAAAACAATGGGTGGGACTTGAAAACGTTTTTGTAAGTCTTCCTATTCTTTTCGAACAGTTAAACTGTTGATCTGTGATATATTCCAATGTTCATTTTCTTTCTTCCATTTTATTTTTTGTTTTTACTCTTTTGTAAAAAATCAAAATCAATCACTGGCAAACATTCGATTTGTTGAATAAAAGGAAATGAACTGTTTCAGGAGGTAAAAATAAGCTCATGTAATTTTGCAAATGTGTCAATACAAGTGAAAAACACTTTTACTCCCACACATGACGCACACACATGCGCAAACAAACAAGCTGACCTTTCTCTTAACATACACTCTCTGCATTACCATACTCACAGTCAATCAAACAAATTCACTTGCAGGTCCTAAGACACCAAGAAACTGCATACGGAATACAATTGCACCCAAGAAAAATTCCAACTTACATTATCTGAAAATTGACAGATGACAGACAACAAACAATTATCCCGTAGCAGGAGGAGAGAAATCGAAGCTTGAGAAAACAAATATGAGTGATGTCATCAAAGCTAAATGGCAAGCCCGGGGTGAGGAAGACTGAAGAGTCTATTCATATTTACTGTAGCCTGAATTTCAATCGAAACAAAAAGGACATCCGTTGTTTCTCTTTTCCACAAGGCGATTCTCATAGACAAGAGCAAATTGCGATCTCTATTTGATGAGAGTAAAAATACAACAAAAAGGTTAATCTATACACAAACACTATTAAATAAGCAGCTCATAATGCCACGATATGGAATGGCACATAATTACATTTCCAAAAGGCCAGCGTTTGTAATATTCTTTTAAAGAGCATATGTGACTCAGCGGGAGCTGTGATTTATGAGCGTTTGTGGAGGTGCAGTGAAGCGTGGTGGAAATGCTGAAAACGTGCTGGAGAACGACGATAGACCCATCTCGACAACCACACAAGGATTGTGACCTCAACGCTTTCTGAACCACTATGAATTGCTTCATCAGATTTTTTTATTTTTTTTTTTTTGCACAAGGACTAGTCTAGTGGGACTGCAGAGTAGACGCTTCAAAGTGTGCTTTCAATGTAACATAAACCATACTTGAAGTTAAACCCATGATGTCTTAAGTATAGTGGTTGCGGGAGGATGGAAAAACGGGGTCTAAATTCTGTCGAGTGAGTTTGAGTCTTTGGCTCCACCAAGCGGACAAATAGCGCCTCTGTTACAGGAGCGTTGAAAAAAATACTCCAACTGCACAAAATTGCGAAATGTTTCAAGGAGATTTGTACCTTTAAAGCTATAAAACATGTTTTTTTTTACTAACATGTTCATTTTTGTAAGTTTATTTTCGAACTCGTTGTTAATGGTATAACGGATCAAATACTGTGCAGTGCTAAAAAGAAAATGACATATTGAAAATACCCCACTTCAGCAAGGAAGGAAAATTAATAATTTGCCACCATCTCATCCAAGAGATTAAACTATCCCGAAACAAAGAGAGCGTGACTCGTAAATGCTTTCAAATAATCACGCATAAATATACAAAAACAAAAAAGTAACTTTCATACATGTACAGATAAGCATATTTATAACTGATTCTCACATGTATTTGTTAAATCTCTTTAAAATGTGACACATTTTCAGTTTTATTTTATAGTTCAACACCTTTCACAGGGGAAAACACTTGTTTTATGCTTGATCTTTTTAAAGTCACTTATTACCCTTGAACTATAACAGCAACTCCCTCTGAGTTTAAAGAGCTTCCAAATACTTCAAACAAAGTCGGTTATTGTATGCTTTATAATGTTTGTGCCATTTTAGATTCGACAAAGTCGTACAATTTGAGAGTATTTAATTTGATAATTGATTGGTTGGTTCCACATACTGTATATTGAGTGGTCAATAATGCATAATTACAGCTTGTCTTCTCTGGCATTCATAAACGGACTGATGGTATCATTTGTTGTGCTCCCATATCCCCACACAGTATGTAAGGTATTGCGGTAATAATGAGCAATATAATGAGCATGCAGATTGTTCGAGAGGTAATGTTTGGTTTTAAAGAGGATACCTACAGTTTTTGATATATATTAATGTGAACTTTCCAGCATAAGTTTGCTTCGATTATAATTCCAAGAAATGTTATTTCATGTATTCATTCTATTTGAATTGATATAATTTGAATTTGGTCATTTGTTTGCCTGGTGCCAAAGATTATAAACTGTGTTTTATCTAAATTTAAAACCGGATTATAGTGTCACATAACATAATATCCAATAAAAAGTTTAAACATAGTTATCACAGTAACTACTAAGAGTTAATATGGACAGGAAAAAAACCCTTCTGATTGATTTGAGATTGCAACAAGTATTGCATTTTTTTTAAACAGGTTTAAGCGAAAATGTTAGCACCGATTGTATTTAATTATAGCTCATTTAAATAAACCATTATTGTGGTATTGGCTCTGGTAAATTAAAAGATTGTGACAAAAAAGGAGGGGGTTAGTTCTCGATTTATGTCATGAATAAAAAGGGCTTGTTAAAATATGAGGCCAGTTAAAAAATACAAACCTCTACTGCCACCTCGTGGTTATATTTCATTAGTACATCCTGTGCCATAATAGAACGGGACGGGTATTAATTTACTGTTCAAATTCCATAATCAATTATATCAAATCACGCTTTGTAAGTCACACTTTTGCATGTAGCTAAAGTAATTGGTACATTAAGGGAACAAGGGATCCTTGTTCAATGGCATTTCAAAGGAAGCACTATATTAAACGTTGTCTTCTAAGAAATGTGCATGATAAATACGTTGTCTTTTTTTTTAATTTATGTTATGGACAACTACAGAAGTAACAGAAGACTAATAGCATAACTTAGAAAAATAAAGAAAAGAAGCAACAACGGTGATTGCCAATGATGGCTTAATCAGGACTGGGAGAGGCTGCAAGTTTTTTTTTTTTTTTAAACACATGGTGAGCCATGATGTCTGGTAGCCACAAGCAGAGCTGCACTGTGTTTGTTTATGGACTGGGTGTGTAGCTAGAGCTACACAAATATTTTAAGATACATAACTTACCGATGTGGGAACTTCATCATGTTATGAATGAGCCTGTATTAGATTTTTAGCCTTTTAGTTTGTTTTAAAAAAGGTCAAGGAAACATGAAATGAAATGGAGAGCCGCATCTGGGCTGTCGGTCAGTGACGTCTATCCTAAAGCAGTGGTTCTCAAACCTAAAAGGTGGTACTTAATACTAATAGGTGTTGAACTCCAGTCCTCGAGGACCAGTGTCCTGCATGTTTCATTGTTTTCTCTCCTAAACACACCTGATTCAAATTATTAGCTCATTTGTCAGCTCTACAGGAGCTTGAAAGTGATTCAAGAGTTCGATTGCCATATGCATAGCCACACCACACAATGAAATTCTTATACTGTTCACTTCCCCGAGCAAATTTACATTTCACACAAATATAATAATAAAGCAGGCGATTGAAAAAAAAAAAAAAACAGTAATAGGAATAGACTAACATTCTGAACATATTATGGTGTAGATGGAGTGGAAGAAACTAGTAACATAAGAAGATGATAGTGTAAAATAATATATCTCCTGCACTGTGCAAGATTTGTAAGGTGCATGCGTTAATTGACTGATAATGAGGTAGATTAGTGTGTGAGGGATTCATTCAGAATCCTGATGCTCTGTGGTTAGAAGCTGTTAGCCAGCCTCACAGTCCAGTTCCTCAGGCTCCAGTAGCGTCTGTCTGATGGCAGCAGTTCAAACATTTGAATCAGATGTGTTTAAAAGAAAAGTTTAGAAAGCAGGACACCGGCCCTCAAGGACTAGAGTTCGACACCTATGACCTGAAACAATACTTAGCGCTCCAAGTTCCAATAAAATCCCCAGCATTAAAATATATTGTTGTATTAGGCCCAAGTGTTCACAAAAAGACACAGAGGTTATGCTCCATGAATAAATAAAACTATTGTGAAAACAATGTACAGTAACATTAGGCAGTTGCAACGTTACCATTGTAAAATATAGGACAAAAAATGTTGCTGATTAATAATCCACCTAAGTATTTTCTGATACAAAAATGAAAAAAAAAAAAACTGTGGCAAAATCAATGCTTGAAAGGAAAAGAGTTTTGAAAGACTCATTAAAAATGTGTTGCACTGGTTGTATTAAAGAAAGCTTAAAACGGCTAGAAGAAATTACTTGTTGAGAACACATTCGTACAAGGATACTTGACATGAAAGGGCGGAGACGTGCCATGTCCTTGTTGACAGCCGATTCCTCTGTCTCTCATTCAAGGCGAATAATTTTCTTGGTGAGATTGTGACGGATATCAATTTGTCTTACAATAAGGATGGAATAAAGGATTTTCCATCTTTATTAAAAATTGTGAAACTGACTCAGATTGGTTATAATATGAGCATGAAAATATACTGTGCTAATGGGAGTCAATGACAGGAAGGTTGGGCTGCCAATGAGGCCTGGTCTTACCTCCACCCCCTCCTGGCAAGTATGCCTGTATGCATGTTGTCTACCAATGATTTCCATCCTTTTAGGCATGCTTTATAGAACCAGCAAAACACACAAACAAAAACCCCACATTTGGATATAGTCTTCTTGATAAAACATATTTTTCCTTCTGAGCACCACAGCTTCACTTTAAATAAAACTGAGCTACATAATAAGAACTTCACAATGTACTGCACTGCATTGCATTGCATTGAAAAAAAGTTTTAAAAATATGTTACAATTCAAAGGAAATGTAATGCAGTGATATTTACACAATCCATCAGTGGACGTGTGCGGAATTTTGAGAATCACTGATAATGATTTCAAAAAATGCAAATCAAAATAAGCATGCTAAATTAATCAATTACAATCTGAGATAGTGACCTTAGCCACAGAAATGGGGGCACGTATTATGAAAACTGTAGACGAATGCGACTCTGCATCTTTCGTGTCGTGTCTTGCTACATGAAACATACTTACTGTGAAATGTTCCTGGGACTTATAGTTTTCATCGAGGTAGACGCGAGCTCTGCTGTACTCCTTCATGGCATCACTGGACAATAACTCTCTGGCGAGAATACAATAACACAAAGACGAAAAAAGTAATTCAATTAGTGGAGGGAGTTGTCCGCTGGAGCAAGCACAGACTTAACAGAAGCAGTAAAAGCAGAAAAACAACACATTCAATCTTTAAAAACAAAATAAGGGAGTGTGAAGAGTTGGATTTGGTAAAAAGGCTAGGAATGCACATGAGAAAGACTAAGACTTATCGCGAAGACTTACAGTATACTTACTTGACAAAACTATCCACGTGTGACATGGAGGCCTCATAATTCTTCCCACCCACTTCTTGACAGTGCACAGCTAAGAAATGAGGCTTATGTGACTGAACTGTCTGGAAGGGAGGAGAGATGAGGATTAAAGTCAAACGAGAACAAACATTGCACCTGGAACTAGATGTTACTCAGTCAAGATCTAACATCTACCAAATCAGAACAATCAAATGATGATCCTATTGGGCTTGGGGAAGGGTTGCACTTGTATAGTGCTTTTCCACCTACAACGCGCTGAAAGTTCATCACCTTCTCATACCTACTGATGAGACCGCATCAGCAGCAACTGGCGGTTCAGTATCTTGCTCAAGAACCATTTGAAATTATATATTAGTGCTGTCGCTAAATGGTCGGTAAATGTTCAAAGATTAATAGCTATAGGTGCATTTTTTGAGATATTTTCTCGAGTAAAACCTTGTTTTTCCATTATCAAACATTTTCCAATCAGCAGTCATAAAACCTTTAAAAAGTCAAATGTAAACAGCCATCTTCTGATTTTGTGCTTTGTGAAAGTTTGTAGAATTCAGCTGCCACAGGAAGTGATAAAACTAAGTTAATGGAATTACATTTTTTAACACTTTATAGAATTTACATTATTCTGCAAAGCTAACACTTCAACTTAGACAGATGGACAGACGGACAGATGGATAAACAGATAGACAGATAGATAGAAGATGGATAGACATTACAGATTGTGAATAACTTCCCATTGCACAGCTTTTTAAAGCCCTTGACAAAACAACTCAGTACTGTATATCAAAATTCAATTATTATAATATCATATATTAATATTATAATTCATTATAATTAAATATTATTCAACATGACATGTTGAATGACATGTCATGGTCAAACTTTTTTTTTTTTTTAAATTAAATCCTAACACAGCTATGTGACATGCAACAATGCGTACGCAAGACCAGTAAGTGCCTTACAATTGATAGCAGAGGGTACTTAGTGATGCACAATCACAACACGGAACCTTCACTTAGTCGTTACTTAGGGATGTGCCACTGGTGCTGAATGCATGCACATCAGGGTGTGACGGATGCTCACATGTCAATATTTGTTCGTACATATCACTCCAACCAATACCACGTTCGCTACTGTTGCGAAAATATGGCAGCAATGTCAACCAGAAACCGACACCGATGATAATATTTTAAGACTCATTTTAATACGCATTCATAAAAATGAGTCCACCATTCATAGTTGGATCTGCTCGCGATGAGGCACTTGAGTGTTTGGAGATGTTTGTGAGTATGCTGTTTGAGGTGTGCAGAGAGGCCGACCTCTAATGGAAAATCAATACCACAGTGTGATTTACAGCATTCGGGCACTCACAAGGTCGCCCTATGGATGGCAGACAAGGCAATACATCAGTGTCACTGAGTGTTGTGGGTTGGGGAGCAAGGAAGCTATAAATGGTCTGTGGACCCTAAACCAGCCATGATACTTCACAGGCAGCCCACCTCAGCAATGCATTATGCTCACTACAGGCCCAATCAAATAAAAGTAATGTATGGCAATAACACTATGGATTTTCCATCAACCTATGGCTTGTCACTTATCTCAATGACCCAAGATCGAGAAGGCCTAAAGCAGCTCAAACTTGGAAAGATTAGTGGACCTGTCAGCTCAAAGTGGGAAAGGGCACATTCTCAAGAAGCTTGCAACTAATAGCAGGGGAAAATGTGACTTGTGCGGGTACATTCTCGTGTACTACTTGGGTAATTCAGCTGCAGTTCGTTTGTCTTTTCAGGATGTAAATTTAGCCCCGGTTTGGCAAACAGACCTTATCCAAACACTAATTTATTTGCCTATTCCAAAGCCTACGAGGTTAATTAATGGCATTTTGTTGCTCTACGACAACGCTATAAGGCCATTTAATGGTGATTTTGAGTTTCAAGTGCCTGTTAAACATGGAGTTCCTTGACGGGCCATACAGTTCTCATTTGTTTTCTTCGCTGAAGAGACTTGCAACACAGTAAAACGAGAGCCAATTGGAGCAAATAGAAAAAAAAGGATTAGCTAAAAACATCCCAATATATTAAGGTACGTTTAACTCACTTCAAACCAACCTCGGATTAAATTTCCAAATAAATGACAGATACTGCATATTGATTTACAAACTGAGAAACAATTAACAGTAATGAATGGTAATCGTAAAATGGACAATCGGTGAACATTTACTACAAATCATTGTAAAATGAACTACAATTACAAAATAGTGAGGTCAGGCGAGCTTTTGGCATCAATTAGGTTGAACTTCGTCTTGCCGCCGACAACAATTTAATGCACTTGTTGAGTTATTCTCAAAGCAGATGAAAAAAGAAGTGCCCATCTGCATTCCAAAAAAATACAGCTGTTCAATTGAATTGTTTTCAAGCAATATTTAAAGCAAATGCCCATCACGGGACAATATGGTGACCTTCAACACACATCTGAGCAATTTGGTCATTAGAAGACTGGATGTGGCGACCCAACACAATCACTGGCTTGTGATGGTGCAGACAAGTTCCAAATGCAAATTTGACTGTGTGACTATTCAAGAGTGTGGTACAATGCAAATCAATATTTACCCTACCGCAGCAGATCTCCATTTACCCAAGGCCACTGCACACAACGACCAAGCCAAATTGTTTTTTGCCAACATTTACACTAGAAATGTTCAGCCTGTAACCTCCATTACGTTTAATACAGTATTATGTTTGGTGAGCATTTCATTCTTAATATAACATACACCAATAATTTAAAACCCTATCTAATGTTCAAATACGCTTCAAGTCGGCATTGGCCGACAGGTATTGTGGGCCAACTGTGATGGCTCAAAGTTGGCCATATTGACACATTTAGGCCTAAATCATTTAAAACAAGAAATTACCCCTTTCAAATGCTTTTTTGGGGGGCAATGGTAGTATGAGTCAATATCCTGTTATATATAGTACTAGTAGTTGCAGAAAATAAAACTTCTGGCATAAAAGGGGGCTGTGATTAGATTATTAAATTGTTCATCTCTAATTGAAAACAAAACAATTTTACTTCAGTATACTGTATGCCACACCCACAGTTGTAGCTGGCGCCGAGATTACGAGTTGCCTGCATATGGATAGTCAGGGAAGCAGCCTATGCAGGTGTGCCAGCGATCTTTGATTAAGCTGTGTTGTAAAATGAATGACTTGCATTCTTCCAAGGAATTCCCTCACAGTTCATCTGTGTTGGCATATACAGCTAGACTCCTAGTATATCAATATGGGAAGGAGGAGCAGAGGTTTAAACAGGGTGGCACCGTGACCTTTGCTACAGTTGCAAGTCGATAAAACAGAGTTTAACAGCTTGCCTTGTTTATTTTCCAGGACGTTGCATAGGAACCTCAGAGGGCACATACAAAATGAGCAAGCCTTTTCTTATTGGCCTCCAGGTCAGTCACCGTTGAATGATTGTGAACTGCATCCAGCTGCTTTAAAGCAGTTGTGTTTCACAGTGAGGCCTAACTGTAATTGCATTACATTAAGTTGGTGTTAAACGACAGTCAGAAAGCATGCCGATATAGACACCGACCAGACACGCGCTGTGATAACTTGCGAAATGAGGTGTGATTAACCTTTGTTTTCCAACCTCCAACAACACAAGCACAAGATGTCCGATGCGTAAAAACGGATCTGATCAGCATTCCAAAAGCATAAAGTTAGAGATTATTATTTACCCTAACCCTAAAAAATATAATGCTTCAACTATGACTGTAATCAATTGATTGCAATATGTCTATTAATCTGGGACCCGTATCGAAAACATTTTGAAGCATGCGTTACAAAAATCTAATATTAAGAATGGGCCAAAAACTTTTGACGGCATGATACATCGTAATTCAAGATTCAAGAGTAATGAGAGTGTCTCTAGTATTTTTGGTTTGATTATGTGCATGAAAAAAATTAAACATGCTGGGAATAGTCGTCGCTCTATATTTATTCAATATATTTTCCAAAATATTAAAGTTACTTTTGTAAGAGACTGAGTAAATATAAAGTTAATGGTTGCTTAGATGAAACAATAAGTGTATTGTAAATGTATGGGCAACAGTGATTTAGTTCACGTGGCTTTTTTGAGTTGATGGTTTTCCCCGGCCACAACGCACAAGTTCAGAGTCATGCGTTTTTCCATGACGTCAGACGGCAACAGCACAGACCTGGCATGCAGGCCAGCCTGAATCACGCAGGCCGCACCTCACTCTCTCTCCACGCTCTTCTCCAGCATTCCCTCTCTCTCCTCTGCTACGTAAACATAAGGAGGTGTTGTGTCTTTTTCTGAGATGTGTAAGCGAGTACCACAACGTAACACCAGCTGCACGCTAAATTTGTGGGTTGGATAGAATCAACAATTTTTGGTGGAAACCTTGTATCGTGTGTTCATTTGTTTTTCAAAATAAAATAGAAACTTAAAAAAAAGAAACAGAATAATGACTTGTTTTCTCATTCGATACAAAAAACAAACAAAAAAAAAGACTTTTTTTCTGTTTCAGGATTTCTTCACGAATGGAAACTGGATGCATTTTTTTTTTTTTTTAAATGGACATTTCTTGTACTTTGGATAGATATTTTCATATGCCACAAGTTGTGTTGTTTTTAATTTTCCTCACCAAGGACAATACAACTATGGGTTATTTTATTTTGACACATTTCAAACAGCTCTCTTCGTGTCATACGTTTGTGACATATTTTTTATGATAAGCGTTTCTGTTCTACGTCTTTTCTTGGTGGGTACTGCCAGCTCTGTTGGTAGAGCAAAGTATAAAAACACAACCACGCAGTTGCACTCCATGATAGCGATTAAATTAAAATACTATATTCTATAGTTGGCATGTATCTCCACTGAAAAAATAAAAAAGCCAGTTTGATAGGTGACTAATTACTCTATATATAATTATAAATCCCTCCACCCTGCAGCAATTTGTGAAGGACAGGGATTACAGCAGAACTAATCTGAGGTGTATGCAGTACCAATAAAAATAGTGGGAGAAGTTGCCTAACTGGACAATCTGTATTGAGATAAATTAGTTTTTCTATGGCAATATTTGGACATGTGTGAGATATTTTGGTCTACAATGAAGGCAAAAAAAGAGTGACATCAATCAATGTGTGTAGGATCACAGCCAATGGGGACCACGTTTCAGGTCTAAATTTTGTGAAATGTCCAAACTTGTTTAAATAGTTTGGGACAACAACTATGTAAAGATTTAGAACACATATTTTTTTTTCTATTAGCAACCGTAAACATCAGTATTTTGGCCACTTCATAGCCTGGAAACAGGGGTTCTGGAACATAAAAATGACACATTTGAAGGAGTGAACAGACTCTTAATCAAATCACACTTTTGGTGGTTTCTTGAGTTTGGTGCATGCCCTCGCACATGATGTCACAGTGGTTACCAGGTGGTGAGAGCACTGTGAAATGTCGACGTGGCAAATAAAGACTTGCTTTAGAAAATACTTTTTGCCAATATGCTTTTTGTTCTTTCCATGTTTTATGCCCAGTTTTTGGACGTCAAGAAATTTGCATCATTCTGGAATTAGAGAGTATGTTTTTTTCAAAAGTGTTAGAAATGTCTATACAATGTGAAAAATGTGGTGAGAGGAGCTTGGATATCTATGTGTTATACCCCTCCTTGATTTTCTTTTTTTTTTTTGCAATTTTTAGCAGAAAAATGTGTTATTCTCAAGATATTATCGTAAACCCTTTAGAAGTCCTGTATAATTGGTTTCCTACATTCTGTCAGTCATTCTCATGACAAACTGATGTAATCTCTAAACCTAAGGTCTTGCAATTTCACTCAAAACAACCAAATGCAAAGAAAAAAATCTCTGAAGCTGCTGAATGCACAAGTTAAATGTTTAAACTGCTAATGGAAACACAGTGTGGCTTGGTTTTATTGGACACAGACAAATAATCTCTCGGCATAGCAACCCTGCCCTTTCCACAATGCTGTTGACACAGACACAGTTTAAAAAAAAAAAAAAAACTGAAAAAAAACCTAGTATATCCTTCCTGTTTTACCATTCAAATTTTACAAAATTGCAACAGTGGAGTGGTGGGGAGATAAGAGTGAAAGATAACAGGCTAAATGTATTTTCCCTATTCATATAACAAAATTAAAGAAACTGTTCTCATAAGCATTTTGAATTATACTGGTTCAAAACTTCTGTTCGTTGAGGGGCTGCAACTGTTGTTTTAATTTGAATTATTCTGTTATAAAACAGGTTAAAAGAAGTATCAGAGGCTTACTGAAATTATTTTCTTGCTTTTTAACAGAGGCCACAAGGTTGCTAATTCATTGTTCATAAAACCTTCCACCTTGTCAAAGAGACGATTTTCCAGAAGAAGAAGAAGAAGAGCACCAATCAATGATGCAGCCACCTGCACGCTTCGTTGGTAGGTTTCATCGTAACATAATAAAATTTCCCAAACACAAAAATGTGTTTCGATGGTCTAATGCACTTAAGTTTTAAAGTACATGTATTGGCTAAACATGTTGTTGACTGACATGTTATTAAAAATGTTAGGAAAAAAAATCTGAATGTGATCTCTTTATGTTTTAAATATATCCAGCTATATTTTACTATCTTAAAAGGAGCAAAATGCCTTCCTTCAATTTACTGTCAAGAAGATCAAAATCAAAGAGGCCTTAAATTTGTACTCTATATTTAGATTGCTATATTTAATATGCTTATCATTTCCAAAATTCCTTCAAATAAAAAAATGACAAGAGATGTTACACCCATTTGGAACTGTAGATATGGAATTATCATGATCAATATGTACACAGAGCTGGCTTTAACAGGATGTTTATTTGAGGCTGAACATTTCAGAAGCAGTTAATTGACCTATTGATGAATTACAGTAATCTCTATACAGTATTTAAAATCTCCAGATATATTTCATTAACTTAGTTGAGTAGGAACATATGTTATTCCTCAAGATACTTCCAAAAAGATTTAACTTAGAGTGCCCTTACATTTTTAATATGCTAATATGCTATAGTTTAATATGCTTATGAGTTCCCAAGTTCCTTATTTTAACTTCAAATGAAAAATCACCAGAAATGTTCCACCCCTTTGGAACTGTAAATATAGAATCATCATTATCCATCTGTACACAGAGCTGGCTTTAAGAGGATGTTTACCTGGGGATGAAGATTTCAGAAACAATTAATTGTTCCATGCCAAACATTTCTAACTTGTTAGACAAGATTCTGACTCACATGGTCAAAAAGAGACGTACATACGTACCTGATAAAACTCCCTCAACCATGTTTTCTGCAGATTTTCAGGCTGAAAGGAGAAGAAACAAACTGTTACGCAGGTGGAAAATATCGCTATCCACACATTGGCTTTAGGGCTAAATCTTATTTTTGGGGGAGGATTCAAAATGTGTAGGTTGTTTTTGCCAGGAAACAAACATGGTTATGCAAAGTTTGAAAAAAAAAGAAACATAAAGTGTACTTTCACAGACATTGTTCATGGTCAGTACTTAAGTTAAGCCATCAAACCTCATCCTGTCTATTTTACCTTATTTTGCTATGCCTGTATCACCATTCCGTCCTCTCTCTGTCCTCCACTTTAAAAGGCTATTCTGAGAACTGGACTTCATTTCCACTGTGCTACAGGAAAAGAGACAGGGCCCTGAGCTGTCTCCTGTACCATTTAAGGAGAGTGCTCCCGCTGTCAATAACTAGGTCTGACGAGCACCAGTTTTGTATACGTGTGGGTGTGCGTTCATGTGAGTGTGTTGCAATGTCCATATTTTTCATGTCCATATTTTGGTCACTATAATATTTAATAAGATAGCGGCTACATACTTGGGCACAGTGGTAGTGTTTGTAGTATTTATTTCCATCTGTTGTCTTTGTGTCATTTATCTTGGTTGCATTTTGTGTGTGTGTGTTTTTTTTTATTTTTGTCCAATATTTTTTTTTTCCCCAATGTCCTGCTATGACAGTATAAACTGACCAGTTCCTTCAGAATTTGATGTGACCGCCAATTTAATTTAAAACTATGCTAGCATTAGGGCTATTTCCTCCAACCAATCAGATGTTAAATGTGTCCTTTCAGAGCCAACCAGCTAGTTTGTCAACACCGTCACCATTTTCATTGGTTGGTCATATCAAAACCTGTTCCAGCCAACTTGAACTTAAAACACCAGTATCAATCTGCTCGCATAAAATTCAGCATGTCATTAGTATGAAGTGTTTTTGTTTGTTTGTTTTTTTCCCTAATGTTTTTGTCATGTTCTTCGCTGACTATTATATCTGAATCGCTCCAGATGATGCACATGGTTCAGTTGCATGTTGAAAAGACTCCGGCGTGGAAATGGGGGTTTTAAAAGGTTGATTAAATGTCAATCAAGCCTGTTGGAGACCCATGCACCAAATGTTTAACCATCCACTGCTCGGACTTTATTCGAGAATGAAACCCAGCCAAAATATCTTACTAAACCTCACAGGAACAAATTAAGTCTAACTGATTATTATCTGCATGTTTCGACATATCAATTTGATATACTACAGCTACACCGACATAGTAAATGTTTTTTTTCCACATTGTATTCCTAATATGTTGACATTTTCAGGAGCGTAGTTTACCAAAGTATCTACAAACTTAGCGAGTTTGCTTGTGTGTGCATGAACCATCATCTAAGCTTCAGCCAGATCCAACAGCACATACTGTAGGTCTATATAAGGACATGAGCACTGGACCTTGTCATTAGTCACGTGAACAGAGAAAGAGAAATAGAGGGCAAATCTAAGACAGTCACAGAGTAATAAAAACGTTGAAATGAGAAAATCATCACATGTATCACAATGTAACCCAGAGCTCATCAACTGTATGGCGTGCACAGAAAATGTATTCAGTTGTTGATTGCCTGTGTTCTGCAAATTCATAACTCACCTTGCAAGCATAAAAAATAAAGAGGGTGACTATAGTGTGAGGCTATAAAACCACACCGCTGACAGTCTTAAAGCATCTGTGGAATATACAGCATGTTCTAGATCAGGTCAACATCAAGTCAAGAGTGAAAAAGAATAAAAATAGATAGCAGCAAATTTCCAGTTCTTTCCAGCATGATCAGATGTAGGCTGACCCAGCTTTGGTGGGCCATCTTTCTGTGGAACAGATGTTGACCTTGCCAGGTTGGCTCAGCGCAAGCCCAGTAGGCAGCTTGAGGCCCAGGCCCTGGAGAGCAAGTCAGTGTAATAGAAAAGGCAGTGAGTGACGCTTTTCCTTGGTGAGTTTTATGTGCCACCCATGGCACTTTGCACCATCCGCAGCTTATCAGGATGTAATTTGCAGTTAATTAGAGAGTGATGCTATACAGGCTGAGAGGTAAAAATAAACCCATCCCATCCCTAGACTATACACCTCCACTTTCTCCTCTGGCGCCATCAGCCACCTAGTTTTCTCTACCTCCTCCATCTCTCTCAACTCCTGTTCTTATTTTAATGACCTACTTAAACAGTCTGGACCCAGATGCCGATTTTTTTTTTTGTGTGTGTAAATTCACTCAATAATCCCAAATGAGATCTAAGAGACTCGAAGATGTATGTTTTCAAATAACTGCATTTTTATCTATGCAGCAATCTTATATCATTTGAATCATGCTAATCATTGAACATTTTACCTTTAATAGGTCTACAAGTATTTATCCACAATCCCGAAAAAAGAAAATAAAGTTTAATTTAATTATTTGCATGACCAATGCTTATTCTACAGTATCTTCTCACCCTATAAAGCAGTACAAAAAGTCAGGCTGAAAGTGTGTTCCTGATGAAAGAAAATATGGCTACATCCAGAAGAAGTATATTTTTAAAAAATTATCTTTGAGATATCTTTACGTATGTCACTATGGCAAGTGCTGTCTGCGAATTCAACCAATCAGAGAAGCTGCTATGACATCATATCACCAATCATCCTTATTGAAAGGAATGGCCTACATTCTCTTTTTCTGCTCTGTAAAGATCATAATTCATCCCCTGCATCCTGATCTTAGATAAACTGGTTGAGATAGATAAATCACGGTAGTCAGAGAGACTGGGCATGTGTTGCTAGGACTGTAGTTTGTCCTTTTTAATTATAGATTATTTGGATTCAATTGGGTACACTTAAGCCCCTATCTCACTGAAGGGTGAACATTTTTTCAACAAAAGGTAGCAGCTCTTGTGATCTGCAAACGTTAGCAAACGATTGTAACATTTGACGAAGATTTTCGCAGACACTCATCAATAAAATCCCAAGCATTTTCCAAGAGCTGTAAAGGCAAACATCTGGTGACCATTTGACCACCATTTAACTTTGAACAAAACCCTGGCGAGATCAAAAGCCGCTACCTTCACCGAAACCCTCAAACGTTGGCTACTGATGAATTGAGGCTCAAACCGACATCTACTTGAGTGCATTATTTCCATGTGTTTTCAAAATCTCCAGTGCATTCATTGACCGCACAAGCAAACCAGTGAAGTTGCTGGGTCTTCTTTAAGCGATTTGATCAAAAATTCACCTCTCAACACCTTTGATAAGCGCAACAATGAGTGAGTTTGTCCATGCTCTCGTTGGTTCAGCTATGTATAGCAACTCTTTGGTTGAGCTCTGTGTCCATCAAAGCTTGATTTACAATGCAAGACGATATCAGACCGTGATTACAAATTTGATTTTAAGGTGGACTTTAAAAAGCGGGGGTGTCTTTTAATGTAGTTACTGTATTGTATTGCAAAAGTTGCCTTACAGACAGACAGGTTCTGCATTATTGGATTTGTTGAAGTATACTATAAGTATAATAACATTTTAAGTGACTTAGACTTAAAAAACAACCTTGGTGAACAATTAAGGAGACAATTAATTCAGTGTTTTTTTCTATATTGAAGTGAAGTGTGGATGTTCAAACTATGCATCATGTTTAATAACATTAAATATAGTACTTTTGATAAAGGTAACACTTTTTGCTCATTTTTAATAAACTCTTAGGCCTACTCCACTTTATTTTTCAATTACATGCATTCTTGATTAGAAAGAACATGTTTTTGTGATATTGTTTGTGTGTCTACCGACGTAAATGATGAGGGAGAAGATGCTAACCTAGTTGTTGAAAGAAGATGCAGACATTCTTCCAGTTGTCAGATTTTTATTGGCTTGCTTCCATCTGTTTTAACAACATTTCTATCATCCTAGTTACTGATAACTTAGACAGTTATTACTGTAATGTTGGCAGTGAAACAGGACATGTATTACATCAGCCTCAGTCATGGAGGTGTACAATATCCAAAAAAAAAAAAAAAAAATCACCCTAGACTGTAGAGCCTTCATGGAGTAAACACTGTTATAATGAGTGAGGCAAATAAACCTGTCAAAGGAAAAATATTGTAATACTGAATTTGTGGTGACAAAATCCATGTGACTAGTTTAACCTAACCTTTGAACTTTTTCTGTTTCGCCTTGATTATACTTGATAGGTAGGAATATGCAGCATTCCCTGACCCAATTATTTATAAAAGAAGACCATGTAAATTTGGCTTGGTATGAAATGTCAAAGAATTGACTTGTTTAAAGATGCCTCTGGCCATCTAATGGGAAGACATGTCTATCACAAGTTCTTGTCATTTTTCTTCACAGCATCCCATATGATAATGTATGCGCAGTATCTACTGTAAACAACATCTCATATCCCTTTGTATTCCCCTTCAAGCTACATTTATGTTGCACTTATATTAAAAAGCAACTATAAACTACAAAAATAATTAAATAATTACTATGCTTCTCATCCTTTGTAGCTCAACTTCAAGTTTACGTGATTCCTCTTCAGATATGGAAAAATAAATTGACTGGCCCAGAAATACCCCAGCGTAAACCTTTGGATTGGACGCCATTTGGATTGACTACAACAGAGATAATTAACTAAAGCAAAATCAGATAAGCGGTTAAGAAAATGGATGGATGGCTGGATGAATGGATGGATGGATGGATGGATGGATGGATGGATGGATGGATGGATGGATGGATGGATGGATGGATAATTTCCTTTCTAGTGCTCGGATACCATCTTTGAACTGCATAAATGGATTGAAAATATACTTTATAGTGCTTAGATACCATCTGTGAACTACATAAATGCCTGTGTTGTATTGACGGACAAGTGCGCCTGTTGCCATAGCATGAATTGAGCACTACACCAATACCCATCAGTGAGTTATTGATAAATTAATCAATTTCTACGTCTGTCCCTATATCAAATTAGTATGATGGATTTAATTTATAACAGCAGTAAGAATTAGTAATGAGACAAACACCTCCAAGAGGCACAAGTCTGGTGCATGTCGAGAATGCAAACGGAATTTTTGAAACAAGGTCATTTGCTTTCAAAGGAGTAGGGAGCTGCCTAAAAATACCCAGCCAAGATTGGAGCACACTGACTTAAGGAGAGGATTGGCCAAAGGAGACCAGCTGAAGAAATATTATTGGTATACACAGATTGGTTGATGGGCTTGTCTGGTTTTATAAATCCCCAATTCAGATTTCCATGTTTGCAAATTTTAAGAAAATTGTGGGGATATTTTGTGGTTACTTTTGCAAGATGTGTTTGTATTTGTCAGGTCCATAACTATTAGAATTTTGGAGCCGATCAGCGTATTAAAATGATTAACTGCTTCAAAAGTCAGAAGGTGTATGCTGAGAAACCACTATTAACAATGGCATTGTTGTTAATAAATTGTTGTTGAGCGTGTTTGCCGAAATCTTATTTTGCAGATTAAATCAACGATGTCATTGATCAATCAGCAAATTATGACATTACAAACAATCACAGAGTTTGCAAAAAGAAAACATCTGCCTATCCCATCCAGCTAATCAGATCTTTGTGAAGTCTAACTACATTCACCTGGTTGGGTCCAAGTAAGTTTCGAAAGCATCGCACAGTGTGTTTCTATATGATAGGCTCATTATAATGAAATACATTTGAACAAATCAGCAGGGAGGAATCAGAAATGAGACAAGCTTCTGGGAACCAGTGTCCTTGTGGAACAAAGTATGGAGGAGGACCTTGAAAGTACCAGAAATACTTATTTTCCTATCCAGTTGCATTGTACTGTACATGTCCAAAAGCAGAGATGCCTTCGACCATTTGCCAAGAAATATCTTATACCCTTGAATGATGCTAATTTAGTCCCACTGACTGCCAGCCAATCGCAGGGCACACAGAGACGAACAACCAATCATGCACCCAACCACACTTAGGGACAGTTTAGTATGTCCAATTCACCTGCCATGCATGTTTTTGGAGTCTGGGAGGAAGCCTAAGTGCCCAGAGAGAAGCCACCAGGCTCAGGGAGAACATGCAAACTCCACACAGGAAGGCCAGAGCCAGCTGGATTTGAACCGGGACCTTTGAACTTAGTTTTAATGCAACCTTATGTTATCATAAAGAAAGAATTCAAAGAAGATAAAATTATATTTTCAAATTTCTCCAACCTGTATGTATATATAAACATTTTAAGGAGATGCACTGTACAGGCAATTCAATATCATTTCAATACTGATTACAGAGGTTTAAATTAGTGTCAAAGAAAATGTGTTTTACACAACATTTCCTATTTGTAACAAAAGTACCATGTCGTGGTTTAATGTTTATCACTGCAGTGACAAGATGGCGTGTGCCGCGCACATACAATTTAGTAGGGTAACTCGAAGTGGGTGTTAATCTGATTGGACTGATGTGGCCACTATTTTAAACACTGCGGGTCAAGAGCGCACTTTAACCGACATCAACTAAACCAAGAACTGGAGAGCGCAAACTTGAAAGCGATAAATATGGCGTGACATTAAGTGAGCTGGCAGTAAATTGAGCGATACACTTCAGATCACAGCATCAAAAGGAATTATTTTAATTAGAGCAATCTTATTTAAGTGCTATGATCTTTAAAGAAAATATGAAACATCATTACCGCATCCTGTGTACTACCAGCATAGTACTTGTTAATGAGCCATTAAGTAGTGCACCTATCAATTATTTTTTTTTAATGTTCTGAAAAGGTTCAGATAAAAAGTCAAGTATGTAGGTAGTTTTGTGCGTAATAAGACTAGGCAGTAAATGTAACTAATTTGATCATTTTCAAATTTTTAAATCAACACGTGAAATTGAGGTTTTACACAACAGTTTACAGTAGTTATGAACTACTTATGGCATTTAAACAAGTGAGGTCCAGGGTATGCATAAGTTCACGTTAAAATGATTTACATTGACGTTATCTGAACATTTTGCACGAAATTTAAAATTTGTAAACACCCCCCACACATATAAACAAATATTTAACGGACTAACATAAAAGAAGCTTTTTAGGTTTCAATACATGAACAAAAGGCAACTCTACCCCATTAAATTGACAACAATGCACACTGCAACATTACAATCCAACAATCAAATACAGTGGTAGTGGAGTAAAGCCAATAGCCATAAATCAGCTCACACAAACACATCTTCTTCGCTTTTCGTGTGAATCAGCAATGCAATCGGTTGGGATTTGTGCAAATTATGTGTCATCAGATACAGGAAATTACAACAGCCACAACAAAGATGTGTGGTTTGAAAGCCTTGTCCTCTAGGGTGTAAAACTGTGGCAAACTCACTACTATTCAAACTCTGACAACTTATTCACTGTATTGACCAACATCTGTTTATTAAGGTAGAGTTAATTTGTGTTTTGAAAAAGTGTATGATGCAATCACATCCCAATGTAAAAATCTGTCAAGAAAATGTGCATGTTGTGCAATACACGACAGGATTCAAAGCAGCTTTGCAAGTGATGTGTAGTATCTGACTAGTTTGAGCCTCCCACTCACACCTCTGCCATGTGTTACTCAACAGACACATACTTCTTTTTTGATGCACAGAGCTATTCCAATGCAATCTCAGGCAACTGCTGGAATTATCCTATCCCGATCACCGTATGTTTTTTCAATTCCAAAACTGCTCACTTACTGTTATTTTATTAATTGAGAAATGTCTCTTTTCATTTTTCAAAATAACCAGTTCAAATTTTCAGTGCAGAAAATTCACAAATATATACTGTATTTTGATTGAGAAAAGGTGAATGTGAGCTTTGGGCCTCATACGTTGAAGAAAGTACTCTGTAAGTACACTTCATCGACCATTTACAAGGGTGTGTTTTTTTTTTACGTCTGCATAAGTTTTTATTAGACTGTGAAATGAATTGACACTTAATATATATATATATATATATATATATATATATATATATATACACATATATATATATACACATATATATATATATATATATATATATATATATATATATATATACATATATATATATATACACATATATATATATATATATATACACATATATATATATATATATACACATATATATATATATATATATATATATATATATATATATATATATACACATATATATATATATATATATATATATATATATATATATACACATATATATATATATATATATATATATATATATACACATATATATATATATATATATATACACATATATATATATATATATACACATATATATATATATATATATATATACACATATATATATATATATATATATTATATATATATATATATATTGCATATATACTACATCAGTGGCTCAAGGTATCATAACAACTGTATTTCAAACTATTGACCACTCTATTTTCCATAACATAATACACAGATACCAGAGACATGAAGAGGAGAATATAAATTAAATTTAGAACTGGGAAGATGTTTGGATTAAAATATGCAATATGCAATATTGTGATTTCAAATGTTGTAGTTTAATATGACGACAGCACATGTACAAATACATCCAAATGTACTTATTTAAGTCATGTTAAGTTTTACTTCCACTTTTTTTAGGATACATTGCCCACATAACATTAGTAGTACTCCACCCATACTGAACATGCTCTACTGGACTGAGTTATGTTTTTCTCTTGTAGGGCCAAAACAATTCATAATCTAAATCTAAAGTCCTCAAGTCACTTTGGACCATGGGTAATGTCATCTGGTGTCACAGTCATTAAAAAAGCAAAACAACAAGAGCAGTAATTTTGAATGAATAAATGATTAGTGATTCTTAATATAATTCATGTGCTAGAGTGAGATATTTCTTTAACAAGAATTTCTGGGAACATGCCTGGGGATAAAACAAGGTTTAAATCAACCCAATGTGGACAAAAATAAGTTGTGTGAAATTGTCTTAGAATATTGACACTCTTGGTCTTCTTCATGGCTCTGTGACATTAAGGCCAAATTATATTTTGTGACAATTCAGTTACAATAGTTTGTGAGGGAAATGATCATTGTGAACCTTCAAGGCAGAGATTTTGCTTCAACTTTTTTTCTGTAATCAAATAATTCGAACAACTGCTGCAGCCATTAGAATTAATTCACTTCAATATCTTAAAATGTATTTATTTTAGTCAACATTTATCCAGGAAACATAGCAGTCACAATCACGTGATGCTTATATTTACTACAAGCTGAGTTTGAAGTAAACAAGCAACTGCAGTTTTTTTAACAGCTGATAATTTGTCATTTGGCAAGTAACACATTCAACAATATTGGCGTAAATTTTATTTTTGCATCTAACCGTCTCTCCTGCTTCAACTTTATTTTTAAGCATGCATTGTCATTCCTCTCCATCTCCACTAGGGCCATACCGTAGCAGCAACATTCCCCATTAAAAAGAAAAAAAAAAAAAAAAAGAAGATAAATACAATTTTAAAATACGCAATCATCTTTTAACTAACGACAGACTTTTGGGATGGGACGGGATAGGATAGGACAGGACAGGACAGGACAGGACAGGACAGGACAGGACAGGACAGGACAGGACAGGACAGGACACGACACGACAGGCTAGGCTAAGCTAGGCTAAGCTAGGCTAGGAAATATGTATTAGCTCATAAAAAATGGATTTCCCAAACAGATACTTTGCTACAGCTATGTGGTCTGTGTTGTGTTAATATTTGTTGAAGTGCCATTGTTTTAAAAAAAGTTGGAATAATTTTATGTTTAATGTTTTTTATTCAAGATATTCTATCTATTGTTCTACATTTCAATGCAATGCAAATTGTTAATATCGTTGAGAATTAAAAATGTCCTTGAGTTATTTCTTTTCTGTAATATCATTATATCAACGGTTTAAAAAAAAAAAAAAAACATTCACAATACCATCATTCATTACTATGGTTTCTGGGAAATTAAATCATCTTTAAAAAGCATGTGCTATCATGACAAGCCCTAGTCTTCATGCTTCTTTAATGGGTTAGTTTTTGCTCCTTTATTTCATTACTTTCTACAGTAGCAAAATATGTCAAGTTGGATTAATGTTAAATGTGTAGATATGAATTCTGCATCATATATGAAAAACCTTGATCTAGAAAGATGCTCATCTTAAATGTGTGTTGTTCGTGAATTGTTGTTCTTGGAAGTTATCCAAGGAAAAAGCATTGATGACTTGACGTCACACTTAAGAAGCAAACTTTGCTTGAGGGATATTCAGGGAGCAAATAGTAATACTTTATGACAACAATGGCACAGGCTTGCAGCAAGTTTCAAACTATACAAACAGTTGATTTCACTTAAAAATGTTTGCGTTCATATGTTGTCACTGACATTCTGTCATGCCATCTTACTGATATGTTGTTATTGACTTTATTGGATAACTCAATAAGGAATAAATTACAAATGAGTTAGATCGATTGCTGTTATTAGTGGTCCGATCTGCAATTTTTCATGGGAAAGTATGTAATCGCCATTTGTAAATCAATGCTTTTGAGCACAAAAGCAGTAACACACAGCTTGTACTTTGTAGTCTAAAGCCAACTACAGACCAGCTTTTGTGCAGTGTACCATTCCCCGTTTCCTAAACCCTTCATATTAGACAGACTACTTGAGGAATTGGATCATAATATATAAATGGTGTCCATTTTCTGCACAATTTGAAATATTGTCTTATTGTTGTATAAATGAATGGGAATTTGTATTTTTTTTTTTTTATCTCATTCATCAATTAATTAAGAAATTGACAGATTAACCGTTTATTAAAATAAACATGAGTGAAGAGCACGAAAATTGAAAAAAGTGTAACTAATCTCTTAGCTGAGAATCATATTGGCTGATTTCAAGCATGGATGATCAGTATTAGAATCACAGCAAAAAAAGGGAACACCCCTACTTATTATTTATTAATTTGTGTAATAACAACCTCGGGTTTCCTTCAAAAGCTGCTGATTATATTTCTCCCTGAAGAAATATTATTGCATATCCGCGTTCAAAAGTCATCAGAGGATCTGCGCTCAATTTGTCTGCGGACAAATTGATGGACATTGACTAACTGTTTAACTAGGGCTTGATGATATACTGTACATAGAAAAACATTATTTCTTTATTGATTCTATATATCTCCATAATAATACAGCAACGATATTACTATGGGTTTAGCTATGAAAAAAAAAAAAAAGCAAAATTTAAATCCTAAAGAATGAGGAACGTGACGTCTCAGGACCCCAAACGACATAAAGACAAACAGGCAAGTACTGTTTATGGAGTTAGACAACTGTGCATGACGGCCTTGTAATTTACGTCACAGGTTTTACAAATCGGTCCCATTTCAAGAACTTGAACCGTCGAATTCTAAACACTTTTGATCCATGCTGGTTTGTTGAGAATGGGAGTAAACAAGCAACCTGGTTTAAACGATTCACCAACCGTCTAACTACACCAATGAAAGGACGGCAGCAGCATTTGACTATTAATTCCCAGCTTGCTCAATCCTCATCCTGTTATTTTCAAACAAACTTTGAACATTCAAGCAAATATTCCTACCAGATACATTGTGGCTCGGTGGAGCAACACACCAAAGGAAGGGGTCAGCCTAAAAAAATTAAAAAAGGATGAGAACCAGAGTAAAGTTTGATCTCTTGAGTGAAATGAGTGACTCACAAGAAATGGGATAGACCTAGTAAAACAAGAGCAATATGCAGCACAAATTTGAATGGATCTGTCGGAGATTGGAAGGAAAAGGCCAGACGGCAGTCTCCCTCAGCAGCAATTCTTTCCTGCTTAAACTGCAGCGCTGCCTTTGACATCCGCATGGCTCCTTGGGCTTGGCCATCAGACGCCTTCCCCATCCTCCCGCGGATATCTTTGTCTGGATACCAAGGCTCCAGACTTCCTCATCCCTTCTGTCCAAAATGCTTGACCAATCATCAAAAAAATTCTTAAGCCAATCCTTATTTATGTCATCTTCAACATGTAAAAATATAAGAGCAATCATCCCAATACTTGCTTTTTATGGATGTTAAATTGAGTTCCTTGAGGTAAAAGTAAATCATTTTTTATAATATCAGTAGGTACTTGGCCCCTTGCATTTATATTCCTACAGGTTGAAGTGGACATGTGGGGTGTACACTGTATGTATAAATTATGGTGAAGATTGGATGTAGTTTCATTTTCCTTATTAAAAAAACATGAGATTTTTAGAGCTTTTAATCAATTAATCAAAAATCATATCATAATTGAAGTGTATTTTCTTAATCGAGTGATTGTTTAGAGCCATTTTGAGAGACTTAAAAAATGTTAAATTCAAAAATAAAAACTTCAAAATCTGAAAAGAGGTTTTACCTGACATGTTTCAGTGTTATCTTTCGTCTTCTTCAGTGTGACAATCTGAAGAAGGCCAAAGATAACGTCGAAACTAGTCACATGTCACTGTCTGATAAAGAGGAAAACCAACAGTTAATTTTAAATTATAAACAGAATTAAGGTTGTTCAAATATTTCTCATTTCTGTTGTCTTTTGTGAAAATTGCTCATCTTTTGTGTTTAGTCAATTTTACTTAGGGAATATGATGACCGAACCAATAAGTGAATCAGTTTCAAAAACGTTGCTGAGTTCATCAATCCCTTTTGTGTAATAATGTTTTATCGTTGTTTTGATTTTTATCATTACACAATACAAAATGAACGATAGTAATTGGTGAATAAACTCTAAATGAGGAAAAAAAAGTTTTATAATACATTTTATTGCAAAATATTTTTATACCATTATTCGATCAATCGATGGAATAATCAAGAGAAAAATCAATCCTAAAAATACTTGACGGTGAAAGCCCTAGATATTTTAAGTGGAATATTGCACAACCAGGACAAAAGTTCCTATTAAACGGTGTATTTTATGAAAGAGGTAAGAAGATCATGCAAAATTGCCATCGATTTTATGTAGTCATAGGCATTTAGGTTTGTCTAAAGATAAGAAATATATCTATATCAATATCAGTTGTATATAATTTTGTTCATATCACACACTTCTGCAGTGCTCATAATGTTGACCCAACACATAAATCTGCATCTGTTGTACTTTGTAATGTCAATGTTCGGAAATGAAACATTGAAACAATACTTTAATGCAAAAAGGGCTGCTATGAATGAAGACGTTGTTGACAAGTGTTCAACTGTCAAAAAGATTGAATTTAACAGTCAATGGCGAGAAAGGCTCATCATTGAAAAATACACTGAAAAATATCAATGCAGCCATTTCTGAGGTAATTTGTAATAAAGATGTGTCACATGAAGACACGACAAACTAATAACTTTCCACATACTTTACAAGACAGAAGCACCAAACAGATGCCAGACCTTGTAAAATCCTGGTCCTGTTTTGTGTCTGGCTGTTTTACGTGAATTGGACAATTCGAAATAGCATAAGTACATTACATCTTCGGCTGCCACACTGCTTCCGTGGTACAGGAAAGATGGGTGTTTCTATCATGCGACCTTATTAAAAAGGGCCTGGGCAGGACATTTACAGTACATAAGCCGTTTTACAAGGTTTCTGTCCCTTGAGCAGAAACAACAAATACATAACAAAGGCTAAATATCAAACATTGTCACTAGGGCCAATCAGTATGAATAATTTTGAAAAAATTCAGGATGACTGATTAATCGGATATTCATTTTAAAAACATATGCAGATTATTTGGTGGGGTCTCATATCACAATATCGCATTTTTTCATTAAAAAAAATTATAACTGGTCATATTCTACTTAAAAAATTAATTAAAATGCAATCCTTGAAAAACCCACAATCAAAATTCAGATTACTCAAGAAACACAGTGAAGTGCAAATAATTAAAATGCAGCAAAAGTGATTCAAATAACTGGAGAATAGGTCTGAACACTGTGGGGTACCACATAAGATGACAAAAAATGATGAAGAATAAAAAGGACATGAAGAAAAATGGCTTCGTTAGAATGCACATTGTAGGTCTGTATTGTGAGCTATAAACTATTACATTTTCAGTCTCACTAGTATTTTTTTACACTGCCATTTCACTCACGATGTAAACAAAAAAAGCACAAGAACTCCAACTGATGTTATAGTTTTACACAAGCGTGCAGGAGCAGCCCAGATAACTTCCATGCCTACTGATCGGCCATGTTGTTAAAGGCTACATTACCATCGTGGCAATGTATGCACATTGAAAATAAGACTACGTTCACACTGCAGGGCTTAATGCTAAATTTCAATTATGTAGTGAAATCCAATATTTTCATGAGGTCACTCACATTTCCAAATAAATATGACCTGTATGTGACCTTTGTATGAATGCAAAACGGCCCAAAATTGTCCTGCATGTGCATTGAGGACGTCATGAAGATATCCACAATGGACGGTCGAAAAGAGTACCTGTTGTTCAAATGGCTGACACACCAGAGCAAGAATATTTTCAATACATAAGGAGAAAATCGAGGAGGGGAAGGGTGAGGTTTTTGGCCATGACATTTTGTACAGTCCTCCGAGCAAGAGGCAGAGAGACAAACTACATCTGGCTCTTTCTCCATTGAGTTGTCTCTGCCTTGTCTGCTATTATTTAGTTTTTTCCAACCTGCTGCCGTCTTTTTGAGTCCAGAATTGTGACGTTTGTTGCTTGTTTGTTACTTTAAGAGTCGGATGAATGCAACTTGGCCGTTTAGACTGAAGTCACGTGACAAAAGATCGAATATGGATCGGATTCAGGACCACATATCCAAGAGGCCTCAACTGCATTTAAAAAGTCTGCCTCACATTCACACTGCCATTAAAACAGCAAACAGGTCACATGGGGGCAAAAAAAAAAAAACATAATTGGGTCCCTTCTGCCATACTTAATTCATTTAGCCACTTAAGTCATAACTTGCTCTTTTCTCAACCACTTTTTGTGTAGTTTACAGTGTAACGTGTGCATATAAATTACGTTTGGCACATTGCCGATTCGGCTCTTTGGCGCAGTGGATAGCACGTCCGCCTCACAGTTCAGGGACCCGAGTTCAAATCCAGTACACTCCGGCCTTCCCGTGTGGAGTTTGCATGTTTTCCCCGCGCCCACGTGGGTTCTCTCCTGGCATTCCGGCACTCTGTTGGTTTCCCTGTGGACTGGCGAGTCCCAAGGAGCTTCTGATGAGCTGACACTTAGATGAAGGAACGTTGACAGGCAAATGGCAAAACTGGCAAATGGTCGGTGTGTCCGCTTATGAGTGTTGAAAGTCCAAGTGTGAAGCATTTCAAAACCCTCTCAACACTGACACCAGCAAAACATAGCAATCACATCGATTTGACAGTGAGTTGCTAAACAATGTCTCTTCAGAGAAAACACTGGAGGCTTTGATTCACACTGTTAATTTCAACAGACTGCCACTAACAATGACATTATTTTCCTGACAAATGAAATAAGAGCTTTTTTCAGTAGGATGTCTTAGATAGAGCTATTGTATGCTCATTATTGAAATCTAAAAATAGCCCTTTGAAGTGACTGGGAGATGAAGAGACAATAGAGGGCTTGCATTGTTTTGAGCTATTCATAGTGGAAACATTTTTGTTGCTGGGGAAGACCAAGTGATAACCCTCATATAAAGGGCAGTAATTATATGCAGTGACAGGAATGATACACACCTGGAATACACATAGATGTGAATGCACTAGACATGCTGAAGAACTGGAGAAGTCTTAAGAGAAATGAGTCAGTCATTCTGACCTAGATGCATTCAAATTTGTATTCATGTTCTTCATGCTTCAAGACCTTGTAGTGTCCTTAGATGAAAGCAGAAAAAAATGAGTATTTACGTTATTTCTTATCATGTATGATAAATGTGTCATATTTTTGTATTTTATCTGAGAAAATACAGCCAATATGTCAAAGTTGCACACATGAATCAAAGAACTGTCAATTTATAGAGAGTATGTGGATGACAGAAATTAGATAGAGTGCCTCTGTTGGTTGTAGCCAAGTAATAGACTCCATTATGACTTGGTTGATTCAAGATGTGATGAATCAATTCCAAAAAATCTACAGAATCCTTAACAGTTGATCAAGGAGACATATGCAGCTACTGCTGACAATGACAATGTCATTTTATTTGTCTTCTGTATTGGTTGACGGTTTTGGGTCCTCCACAAGTACTAAATACCTTAAAATAAGGCTAATTTGGTAAATTAGTATTCATCCATCTAAAAAAACTAAACAAAACAAAAAAAAAACAAAAGGTGAAATAATGATATTGTTTGTCTTCCATTCAAGTGGATAACTGTCACTTAAGTTTGGCTTGATTTCAAAGGCCTTTCTAAAAGTTGATGTCTAGGTATGAATTAGTTTTGCTCTGCATAAAACTCACTATTTCAAATAGTGTTTCATGGGGCCTAGTAGAGCCTAACCTGGATATGTCATCAACCAGAAAATCATTGCACACCACAACAACAAATGGTACTTCTGCCATTATTGAAATGTACTGTGAAATGTTATCTAAATAAAACTCTGCAGCTAAACTTTACATCACTAGTAACTTAGTCAAAGACAAATACAAAACAAAACCCTTGTTAAATTAAACTGCAGCGTGTAATACACTATCATAAATCTATCTACATGTGTAGTAGCCCGTTAAAGGAAATGGTAGCTCTCTGCCAAAAACCATAAAGAAAGGTGCAACCTTATGTAACAAAAACATGTACTTGCAAGTAAATGCATGCCAATACAGGGTTTTCTATTGGTCACAACAAGAATTCAATTTTCTCAGTGACTGCTATATGAGTTCATTCCACTATTTTAACCAAAAGGGTTTTATTTGATTCAGAATGTTATACATTTTTTCTAGACTGATCATCTATAAAGCGACAAGTAAAAGTACACCAGTGGAGCAAAGAGAACAATCACCTTTGATGGCAATAAATTAAACTTGTGCAATAGCATGAGACAAGCAGCAATCCGAGTAACACCAGAGAGATTGTTTTTTTTTTTTTTAATCACCATACTTTCAGGTAAGTCACAAATCTCTTCATCGTGGTTGGTCATGTGACTTGTCTATATAAAAATCAGAGGTCAGGCTAGCACCCAAAATCTCAGTTTCCTAACGGTGATTTTCTTTCGACGGTTGTATTATTTTTCTACATAATGCATGTTTTATAAATACAAATATTATGTATTCATAGCCCCCACCCCCAGGTTTTGTGCGGACAAACCCTGTATTATTATACTTTTATTATTACTGTATTACAAATATTATTTTTCCTTATAAAACCCAGCAAAAGGAATCCTCTGCACAGTGTGTGGAGAATTCCTTTTGCTAGGTTTTATACACAGGTTCCTGCTGCCTACCAGATTTCTTTAATCATTTTTTCTTTATTTATTATTACTTTTCTTCAGCTTTTTCAACACAGACATCCTGCAAAAATGCTGCCTCCCTGGTGTCCCTAGATATCCATACCCACGCCTTTTCCACAGAGGAACTCAGCAAAGCAGGACATTGCAACAGTTGTGTGTTCTTTCATACAACGACGGGGCATCTTGCAACCACTGAATTATTGTGCAGATGACGTAGTTGCCAATGTGGTGCCATAGATAAAAGAACTGTCAGACAGCAACAATTGTTTTCAGCAAAACATAGTGGGAGAAGCAAGCGGGAGAGTTAAACTTTACACCCCACCCCGGCATTGCAGTACTCACAGACAGGTGGCATCCTGCTTCTGTTAGAGCTCTGACACTGCCTATGAAGGCAGACTATTCCCAAGGCAACTTGGTCACTCCCACAATATTCTTGTGCCATTTATAGAGAAAAGTAAAACGCAGCATTTATATAGCATATATTTCTAAATGCTAGTTGAAAAATCCTGAGTTCTCGCAATGGCGACATTTTCATATCGTTCAGGATAACCCAATAATACATCCTAGAACATTGTGTGTATATCCGCCATGAAAGGAATACATACATGTAAACTTGGCAATCAGTTTCAGCATTAAAGATTTGTCCTCAAATGAGCGAACACGTGTATTAATCGACAACTACAATGTCTCATCTTCACTGTCAGTAAAATAATAATAAGACTCCACCAAATTCGAATGGCCATTTAGCACATGACACTTCTCATGAGCAGACCTAAATTTGGAAACCAAGTCCACAAAGACTTCATTCAACTGTTACTCAAGGGGTACCAACACACTCGCGGCTATAAATAGAACCAGAAGAGCACACTCGCTCACTCAAAGAACACAAACAAACTCTCATGGACATTTTAGCTGAATCTTTTCGAAGACTGGGGGAGAAGAATCCATGAGACATTCAGCACTCGGTTGAGAGGCAGGATATTTTTAGGCCTGAGGGGGAAAACTCTTCCATTATGGAACAAAAAAGGGGACACGCTGCTAACACCACTGAAAGTGACACTAGGGGTTTGGAGCATTGAGAAAATGCTTGTTAATATGCTACGTATTCTAATAACAATTAACCATGAATGAGATTGGCCGATAATGATTGCGATACTAATCCCATGTATGAATTGTGATTTTTTTTTTTTTACTTTTTATAGAGTCCAAACTCCTGTTTTTTTCCTATTAATCAATTATTCTTGATTATTGTTCAATAAATTAATGAATCTAATGTAAAAATAAATAATTATATGTCTTTATTGTGGCAAAACAGGACAATGCTTCAAATTGATTGTGCAGAAAATGACAAATTATGATTCACTTATACGTTTGGTCTTAAAATAAGGGAACATGTGCATCACTATTTTGCCAAGTAAAAGCAGATGTTTGCAAATGTCCTATTTCGGTTAAACAAAAATAATCACTTGCATGAAGCCTTGTATTCCGATTACAACAAATCTTAAATGAGCAAATGGAATAAAACCACTCCGCGTAACACATCATTCAGAATGAACAGGGAAAATCAGAACGGAATTTGATTTGAGTTCACAGGAAGGGTGCACCCTCCCCGTTTCACCTCATCAACGACACGATAAATATTTCCCACATTGGCGACCACACAATTTATGTCAAAATTGCATGGGAAGAAACTGGATATGAAGCATAAATGTTTGTATGTAGGATAAAAAAATATTTCAATATACAAATTGATTGACCACACAATATTTTATGCCGCCAGTGGGCCAAATGATTTGTTACAAAAACACGGTTAGTCAAGCCAATGGCACATCGTCTACATCCACCAGTGCGTTAGCAGGTAAGCAGTTCTTTTACAATCCTCGAATGGATGAAAATATGGCTAGTGTATTAGTTTCTGCACCAAAAATCAACAATATTGCTTGCTATGCTAAAACGACAAACTATTTAAAAATGCATTCTTCGTGGCTTGGTCATTTCCGCTTTGTTAACACAATGAGGTGTCAACTATGGGGGGGGGGGGGGGGGGGGGGTCAAATGTGTGGAATAAAATGGGATAATCAAATGCTTACACAAATGGGGAGTAGATTGAACTGCACAAAAGTAATAATCCAGGTTTTCTAAAAATTTCATTTTGTTTTCATGTGTTGTCTGTTGGATTTCAATCCAAGGGAGTATACTTTTCTTGAGAGGGACAGAAAACATTTATTTACTATTGAGAGGAATTTTAAATTCTTGGTCATAAAGTAGATAGAAACAACAGAACATCATCTTCAAGGAGACTTTTATTGTGAGTATACAGTCAATCACACCCCTAATGTTTGTTTTTCAAATGTATTCAATGTGTTATGTTGAAGGTTTTTGACTTATTCCCGCCCACGTGCTATCTTTTCATGGCAGGATGCAAACTTCACATCACTCTCACGACTACTGTTTGTTTGTGTTTGTTAGCTACCATGCGCCTGCGCAGTTTGAAGAAAGGGTGAAAGGAACATTACACTGCACAGCAGGCTGGTCTCTCGTGACTGTAGGCTGCAAAGCAAGATCTGTGGGTGATTGGTTCTTGTGAATGCCAGTGAATCGGCTTGATCAAAATAAGCCTGTGATCAACTTTTCCACAAACATCAACTGATCACGAGCCAATCGATTGAAACCCACCTCGGCACACAATGACGTCACTGCCACAAAACAGCAGAATAAGTGATAAAAAGTAAAAATAATCATGCAGGGCAGAAGAGCCCAAATAACCCATTCAAGTTCAGATTGTGTACGAACAAAATTGTGTTGCTTTGGTTCACAAACAGCCACAGCGTTCATCCAGAACATCAATTTAGTTAAAAGGAGGGAAAAAGCCTCCTGTTCAAGAACAATTATGAAAAGAAATTTGTGACCCAAAGTTTCATTGCACAAGTGTGAGAATAAGTCAACTTCTGCTCGTTAGAATTGAAAACAACGATTTGCCAACCAAGTATAAATACAAGAACAAAATACTAGCCTAATGCATTGCTTGCTGCTTAAATGTGTGCTCTTTAAGGAGGCCAAAGCCAAAGAAAAAGTCAAATCAATGAGTTCAAGTAAATTTTTTCCCACTTTACAATGGGCTCTCCTGTCGATAAAATGGAAGTTTGCACTGTGAAGTTTTGTATGACTTTTGGTTAAAATGTGAATTTTAAAAAAATGTTAGTGTAATGCTGAAGCTCAAGGCGAACCACATTAGTGTTTAGTCCAGAAAACTCACATGACAAAAGAAACGCTTTAAGATTTTGTTTGTTTAGTAACCGAAATATTAGTAAAATGATTGACACTTATTGTATGTCAAAAGTAAAAAAAAAAAAAAAAAAAATGTTACCCAGTGAAAGGGTTTGTTTGGGTTGGCCATCATGCAGCAACGTGGGCTTGTGTTATGACTCCTGTCTCACTGACGTCTTATTTTTTTATACACTCATACACACACACGCGAGAAAGTGGGCCATGGCAAACACAACAGGAAATATTGAACATAAAGAGTCAGTGAGTGTATTTATGAGAACTATGACAGCCTCGCGTGTTTATGCGCGAGACTGTTGCGTTTTAATCTACCGCGGGCGACTTGAAACGCGCGAGTCGTGACAAGCTGAAATGTTGGAGAGTAAAGCTTAAAAAAACGTGTTTGCAAACGTTGGACGTGTGCAAGGCTGGGGATTGTAAAAGGGAAAGACGCGAACGGAGGAACTCACATCTTCGAACAGGGATCCAACGTTGGCTGTCACCAGCAGTATTCCTGTGCCTTGCGCCGTTGTCATCTTCCCAGCCACGATTCTGTCTTGCAGGTGAGTCGGGGACTGGATGGCGAACTTCACAGGTAAGAAAGCGAACCAGCGGGGGGAGGCGAACGTCTCAGAAAGCTGCTTAAAACACGGGGAATTCGCGACTGAAGCCGGGGCTGAGGTGGCTCGGCGGGAGCATATTTTTTCAGCAGTGACCGTGCATCTACGAGGAGTTGCTTTGCAGTACAAGATCCGCTGGCGACGGTAGTTAGCGTTGCTGCTTCTCGCGCTACTTTCCCATCTTCATCGTAAAAGTTTCCGTTTTAATCCACGGCGAGCGCCCGTGGGGTCTGGTTCATTTCAGGGACGAAGCTTTTCCTTGCTTGGAACAGTGTAAAAGTGTCCCTCGTGAAGCAGGACTCTATCCAGGACCATTGCGTTCAGGCTGCAGATACGATAGGCTGGAGTCCCGCACTGCTGTGACGTCATCGTGCCAATCGGAAACACGGGGCGCTCTTAAAGGGCCAGCGCCCTATAAACACAGCTGTCACTCCTGGTGAGTCTTGTTGAGATTTTGCTGGAATGAAACGAATGTGTGATTGAAGGACATGGAGTAAGATCACTGTTAAAAAGGCGTTTCTCAGAGTAACAATTTGTATCGGTAACAGTAATGATTATGTGTTTGAAATGTTTCCTTGTGAATATGAATCGGATTTGTCAGGTTAAATTATTTCACTGTAAATACAAATTAGAATTGTGTGGGTTTGAATGAGTTTCTTGTGACCTCGAATTTAAAAGCTGTGAGTGTGAAGTCTGTTCAATACAACTCTCGCTTCTATGTCTACAGAGATTCACTACATATGACTTCACATCCATGCATGAATCTCTTGTGGATTGTCGCCAGTGGGTACGAATCTCTTCAGCACCTCCTGAGAATATGAAGCACAATATGCAAATTATAATGATGTCCCCAGCAGTTCAATGGGAAAGTAATCGAGCCGTGAGTCCTCCACCCGCGCTTGCTTGAAGAAGAGAACGATGACTGTGGACCCCAATAACATGCAATAGACCAGGGGTGCCCAACTGGTCGATGACTGGAGTAATGGTGGTTGACCGCATGGAATTGCACTACATGGGGGGAAAAACTCAGCTGAAAAGAAGAATGTCAAACCCTAACCCCAAAAAAATAATGTCCGTCGAGAGTCAGCGCTTGATTTTGTTGTATTTTAGTACCCTGAATTGACAATTGAACGTGATATTAGAACAGCGGGCTGTTTACATCAGGAGCTGCTCAGGAGCTGTTTGTGATCATATTGCAGCTGTTATGTATGCATGCAGCCTTTTTATAATTTCTCTGTTACAATTTCTATGGTCAGCTATAAGCCAAACACTCTGTTTCCATCTATGTGTGGAGCTACTATTCGGAACAATCAATGATTTTCACAAGAGTCTCAACAGGGAATTTATGACTGTAAAATGGTAGTTTAGGGCACTAACATTTCGTAGTATTAAACTGATGCTATTTCTGCCAACAACAAAATGGGCTTGACCTGACAAGCATGTTTTAACATGCTGTGCTGCAGAAATAATACTATGGTGTTCCTGTTACGGAAACAATCCTTCTTTTGACTGCAGTATAAGTAAATGATGTCAATCACCTGTAACCAAAGGCAATACAGGAATCTCATTTTGTACATTTATCACTATAACGTTGTTTTCATGCATTGTCATAGTGTAGTATGAGTATATGATTGGTTATTTTTAGTTGTAATATACAGCTCAGGGGTCAGCAACCTTTAATTCCCCCTCCCATGAAGGAAAATAACATAGGAGCCACAAAAGATTTTTGACATTTGAAGTGAGATAACAAAATATATATGACAAAATAATACGGCAAAGTCTTTTACAGTAAAATAGCCCTCTCGTTACTGAAAGTAAAGCCAAACTAAAATGATCCATTCATAGCCATCCAAAAATAAAAATTATAAACACCATCTGTTTTGTTATTATTTCATCTCTGTGGACTGTGCAGTCAGCTCTCCAGTTGACTTAAAGGATTAATTCACTTAATATAACAATATTTTTTGCAAAATAAAACAAATAAAAATATCTACAGTAGCAGCCTTAAGTTTGGAAACACCATATTCAGCTACTAACAAACTCATACAACGACTAACCCTAATTCTCAGGTCAAGAAATTCAAGCTATTCTCTCTTTAAAAAATGAACAGCTGTGGACTGAATGTTATTCCAGCTCATAAAGCAAAATCCACATCATAAACCATGTTGATGATATTCAACTTTGGTATTCATGTTCATCATATTTCAATGAAGCAAGCCAACAGTTAAGTCACTGAGATTTTGGAATATGAAAAAACGTTTGTTGTCGTCAGGTTTTGCGTGTGAAACCCAACATGTGGCGTCATTTAAAGATCATCAGACAGACATGCCTTTCAAGCATAATTATCAGCGCTCCCCTGGTGATTCGAAGGAAGCCTGAGACCAAAAATAGCCGCCTTCAGTTCAAGGTAGCTGGAGGTCAGCAGCTTGGGGCAGGGATATGACACACCGGATAAGCGCACAATGAGCTCTTGATGAGGACAGATGAGGCAAACAGAAACATTGAACTTTCTGTATTGATTAAGTCACGTAAAGTCAACATGTAGTTTGGGTCCCATTCATGCAATGGAATGTGATGGGCAAACAATTTCGGTACATTTTGAATTTGATGATGTGTGCGAACTGCGTGTTGGTTCAGATCCAGCTGTGTTCAAGGATGGCTTATGAATTTCTTAGTGTGTGTACCAAGGAAGTGGAATTGCTGAGCCAATAGTGCCAGAGTGTGTGCTCACAGCTGTGTCTGGCATTGGAATTGTGTATTAGAAATGACATGATATGTGACAGCAGAAATCTTAAAATTTTGTTTTTTTTGTCAATTGACTTGGAACTGTAGGCATATGAGAGTTTAAAATAATTTGAAAAAAAATATTTGTTTAAAAAAATTATTCATTGGTTTAAAGTGTTTATGGTATTGGTCATGACTTGCAATAAGCAAAGACCGCTAAACATGTTGATGATTTTTTTTTCTTTATAAACCCGGTGAAGTTACTGCATGACTTCCTGGAGTCTGTTTTGTTACTATTTTCTTCTGGTCTTCATTTTAAGTAATCCAATGCCCCCCCCCCCCCCCCCCCCCCACCACCACACCTCCACACACACACGCACAAAATGTAGATTCGCTGCTGAAAAACTAAACGTTTGGCCACCCCTGGCGGTTTGTAAACTATATTTAAGCATCACATCAGAGTCACCAAAGATCCCAGCCAACTGGTTTGTCGTCGACAACAGGAGCATGAAAATTTTCATTTCTACTAATTAAACAGCTTGAAGGCAGACCAAGTGGAAAAAGTCCTAAAAATAGCATGACAAATATGTATGGAAGTCTGTGCACACAGATAACAGTGGGGGCAATGTGTTGCTTAACTGTCAGTAAATACTACACCGCCAGTTGTAGGCAGGATATCCCAGAGGGAAATGCAAGGACTGTGTATGCATTGGGGTTTGTGTGTGTGTATACGTGTGTGTGTGTTTGTCTGTGTGGGAGTGTGTGGGTCTTTTGTGCTGATAAAGAGGTTCCAAGCTCGCTGTGTCTTGCGCACATACACGCACACAAACCCCAACACATACACAGTACTGTACATGCAAGCACAGTAGAAACTCCACCCTCTGAGAAATGGAAAAAAATGAGTTGGAATTCCAGACAGCAAGCAACTGTGCACTTTGACCCCCGTGTCACCATTACTTATGATGACTTGTCTAAAAATAGGAAAACCTGGAAATAATCTGGCATTCTCATGTCTGCAGACGAGAAGGGTTTCAGATGTAAAATTGGCAACATTTTCACCCTTTTGTCTGCTGCTATGCACAAGGATCATTTTTATAGACCGGATGTATTCAGAGGGAGAAAAATACTTGTATGGGGGATCGGAGCACTTGAGGGCTGTGAATTGTCTGAGAAACAGCATTTCCATACCATTTGAATACATTTGCAAATGCAAGTGAAAAATGTATTGCACGCTCTACATTTAGCCCTTTCAAGGGATTTTTTTTTCCAATGGTTTGTGTGCTACATTTGTACATAAAACCAAATGATGTTTTTCAAATATATTACAGTCCAAGGGAATATGTCTATTCGCAAGAAAGAAATATGGCAGCACTTCTCCATATGGCAGATGGAGAATTGTTGTTATTATGTAAATTGATGTTATAATCCTGCAAAATTACAGAATAATGCTGGGCAATAATATTGATATATTGATATATTGCGATTCACAATACACACATTGTAATACGATGTACAGTTTCCCATATATCACCTTATTTTCTTAATATTTAGTTGTTGTTTTTTTTATCAGTCCACTCTGGAGTGGCTTTCATAGCATTATTATTGTCATATTATGAATCGGTTTTTACATGTAAATCATTCCAAGAGCTTCAAAAACACCGCATGGAAATGTTATAATAGCATTACCTTTCGAAAGATGCGATGGTTCCAAACCAAAGCAAAGTGGCAAAGGAGGAGGGCAAACACAGTCAAGGGCATCTTGAAATAAAAAATGTGGACAAGCTGATTTGTTTGGGAAAAAGAAAAAGTTTAATGGGTGCTCACAATACGCCTTTGCTTTATCGCAATATATTGCAATCAACTTTTCAAACACAAGACCCAGCACTGTTATTGACACATGTTTGGAAATAGCCACATCACAAAGAAATTTTGTTGTCTAATTTCTGACTTGATAGGTTGATAGGAGATAGGAGATAGGAGACCCATCCAATCTATTGTTTTTTTTGCCACTAGGTCATTAGACTTTCACACTGCAGGTACATATTCCTTAAAGGAAACTGTTCTGCGAAGGTAAGCGAGACGTTTGGTTTTCTGTTTTTAAACAAAGAAAAAAAAAATAAACTATTTGGAAAAAAAAATCATAAATAAGCTTTTAACAAAATGTCCTTTGTCCATGTGTGGAAAAATTGAAAGGTTTGCTCACATTACCTCTGTGTTTGCTCATACAAAAATTCAGATCTAGCATACAAGGAACGTACTACCCATTGTGCAGTATGGAGGAGGTAATATCTTTGGGACTGCTTTACTTCAGTATATCAGACACTGGGTGTCTTAAGTGTGTGGCTGTGTAAGGTACACAAACTGTCAAACCATTTGAGGCATTCTACATTGAAATGTGCCGTAGAGTGTGCAAAAGCTTGGTCTAAGCTACGGGACATTCAACAGGATAATGACCCAAAACACCCAGCTAAAAATACAAATGAACGGATCAGGACAAAGCATTAGGTCACTCCGTAGAGCCCCAATTTAAATCCTTTTTTAGATTTGTGAAATGAGCTGAAACACGGATTCAAGAAAAGGCACCCTTCATGAGTAATGGGTCAAAATGCCTGTTTGTAGCTGCAAAAGCCACGTTGAGAATCACAGAAAAGGCGATTGCAATGACAGATACTGTACAAAATAGTGTGAAGCAAAAGGTTACATTCAAGATACTTCACTTATTTTCAGCTAATTCATTTTTTTTTTTATAAATCTGTTTAAAGTTACATTTTTTTTTTTTACAGAAATTCAATAATTTTATACATGTGTTTCTGAAGTAGTTGTTTTAAATTTCTGCTAAAATTCACACAATGGCCGCGTCATACATATCTGTAGTAGTACTTGTACTTTGAAAGTATACTGTGTCTTCCCAGCAGATACTTAAACACACAACACACACATGGGTATAGGCCTATAAGGTCATCAAAGTTCCCTGGCTGTGGGCATTACTTAATAATAATTCTGCACATCCAACTATTTCTGTTGGGCCAATTGCCTCAGATTGTCTTTTCTGTTTTGGTGGGACCCTCAAATTGCTGACATATTTCTCCACCACTCTTCCAGCAAGAGAGAATCCCAGTGCGATGAGGCCCATTTTGGAACTCCCACTGGGTGCTTTATAATGTCATCCGAACTCATTTATCCTCCCTTACCAATTAAAGTGGAGCATATTGTTCCTCTGGTACAAAGGTCAGTTATTTTTTGAAAGAGGTTGGTGATGACCCATTTTACTTTAAGGGAGACTTGACTGCTAGGATTTGCTTTTTTCAACTCTTGGGCTGATAATACATACAAAAAAAAAAATACATATTATGTACTGTACTATTGTAGACTATACAATATTAGAGAGGTTTGCCATTTTTAAGATGGTACCAGCGACTTAAAAAATAAAGATAAGAACAAAAATGAAGCAAACGTGTGTCTTTGTTAAAAGGTGTTAATTTATGGAATAATTATGAAACAATTTAAAAGGTGTGAATCACTCACCGTGCTCAAAAAGAGGTTTAAAAATATAGTACTATAAAACACATATAAATCAAACATAAAGATGAAAAACTGCAGAAATGCCAGAACTTTTGGATGTTTGCTCAAATGTAAAGATATTATATGCTTGTACATCAAGTGTATATTAGAGATATAAGAGTTCAATGAGCTGTATACATTTGTGCTGTACATAATAACATGTGAATGTGCAAAGGAGATTCACTTTTGAGGCAAATTATTGATAATTATGGATTTTCGCTCCAGATAGTCAACAGGGATAGGATCCAGTACACTCATTACCCCAAACAAGGAAAAAGAAATAGATGAATGTATGGTTTCAGTCAGGAAAAGGGTAAAGAAGGGTAAAATAAAAATCAATATGTACCCCACCTAACGCACAGTCATCATTCAGTTAAAAACAAACAAAAAAAAATACATGGCAAAACAAAGAAATTACCAAGAACTGGATGTCCCTTTAAAATTGATGCCATAAATTCTGGTCAAAAACACTGCCAGGAATCCAGACTGTCAGGCAAGTCCTGGCTGTATTGGAGACAATAATCACTCATCTTTTTATATTTCCAGAATAAGGCACTGGGTGGCAAGGCAGAAGTCAAATCTTACTGATGAAATCACCCAAGCCCAACAATACTCTGTACGAAGACTAAAAACATGTGAAACCCCCGAAGCACATGGGACATTGTGTCATGATTCAATGAAAACTGGACTAAACGTTTTTGGCCATCATTCCAACAGGTATGTTTTTAAGCTAACATAAAACGGCTCATTACCATGTGAACCCACAGTACCTACAGTGAAGCGTGACGTTGGCTGCAACATTCTTCTGGTCTGTTTTTCTTCACCTCAAATGGGGCCGGGGTCAAGTCAAGGAGGAATTGTGGATATTTCCAAAAAGCAGTCAGTGTAAACACGAACATTTCATGCTTTTGCTAGAAAACCAAAACAGCCAGGAAAAACCTACTAAAACAACTGAAACTTTATTTCAATTCCTCCTCTCTAGGGTCGCTGGCTTGTTGGTGCCATCTTCAGCCTGTAGTTGGGACACACCCTGGACTGGTTGCCAGCCAATCGCAGGGCACACAGGGACAAACAACCATTCACACTCACAACCACATGTAAGGATAATTTGGAGTGTCCAATACATCTACCATGCAAGTTTTTGGAGTATACCGGAGTGCCTGGAGAAGACCCACACAAGCACGGGGAGAACATACAAACTCCACACTGGAAGGTTGGGGCAAGCTGGAATTGAACCTTCCACGATGCCACCCCCATAAATAGTCAAATGATTATTACTTGTTTCCTTTTAATGATGTAGCAGGAAGATGAAATAAACGACTAATAAAGCCTCCAACTGACTTGGTACTGAAGTCCTCACACCGAATAAATTCCAATACATGTATATGGGCCTTACAAAAATCTACACAAAGACAGTAACATACATATACCTGAATATTTAAAACTGGTTTATGCAGTATGATATTTCGACTTCCAGGTTTTTGTGCAAATTTTTATGACTCATCTGATTCTACTGCCTTCCAAGTGAATTCATACCCAGTCAGAAATGGAAAACGTTGTTTGGAAAACATTCGGAGAGATGAACCTCGAATAAAGAAGCTTGAAAAAAAAAAAGAAGTCTATAAAACACTGTCACTGGTCTGGTGACCATATCAGCAGCAGTGATCATATTAGCAGCACATCCAAAATGGAGTTTAGGTTATCCTCCTCACGGGCAAGCTCATGTCTCCCACCAAGCCCTCTAGTCTTTTGAAATACAGTATAACTGGCAATAAGTCAAGTGAGCGACCCCGTGAGTCAGACTGTAATGAGAGGTCTGTACTAAATATAAACCAAGAGGATTAGGCCCTTTTTTGCTTCATGTCAAACAGAAATCTCCCGAAGGTGCTGAAAACAGGCCTGACTGTATCTAGGAAACGTCTGGTGCCAGAATGGAAAACAACCGCTGCTCTGTGCTTCTCTCCACAGCCTTATGTAAATGTCCCAACAGAAAAGGGCTTTAATTGGCATTAACGTGTGCCGCAGCCCGACTGAAAATGACAAAATTATTCCACCTTGGGCTCAGCAGATGTTTACTTTAAGAACCATAACGGAATCTTCTCTTCCAAAGTGTTTATATATTTTTTGGTTAACGTCAGAGTGGAAACCGTCTCCTAGTAACGAACAATTTAGTACAGCAAACACTCAAAGCATAAAACGAGCTTGATTTAAGTCAAGACAAACAAGGCCCTTGTAATTATACTTGTAAACAGTGAAGGAACATTTTTTGAAGAGGTTGCGTTACATTATGGGTTGAGAGTTGAGACCACTATAAACGGTACGGAGTAGACTTTTGTAATGAAACACTATTAAATATATTGTACTACACCAGTATTTCCATGCTGGACCCAAAAGTGTTTTGAGCCATTTGAAATATTACACTGCTCAATCCTACAATGAGTTGATCACTGCATGGCTACGAGTATATGAGCAAATGAGTAGGAGCTTATATGAAAACGATATCAAAGTGGCACTCCACCAAATCATCACTAGTCAATTTGTGCAACCGCTGTAAATGACTGTTTTTGCCAGCAAGCCGATTAAACACACATTGCAAATAAAGTGAAAAGGTTTGTACCATTGTTTAAAGAGACAGTGTGTAAGATTTAGACCATTTTTTTTTTATTAATAAGGAATAAATCAAATGATTGTAAAGTTCTAAAACTTGCAAATGAATGTGTTCTTATTGACCAACAGTATGTTTTAAACATAATCATAGGTCTAATTATCATTAAATTATATTACATGAGGGGTGGCACTTCTCTGGAGGCGGCCATGTTTGTTATCGCTACAGACAATGGCAAATGCAGCACCTGCAGCAACTCCTGCCGTCCGTAATGAAAAACTGTCTAAATCACACGCTATCCCTTTAAATATGAATCAAAATGATCTAATTTCAGCTTTGAAAATGTGAATGCCGTATGTTCTAATTTTCATTGCCCTCCATGAAAGCAGGCATATTTTCTTTGTGTTTTAGGCAAAACATGACATTCATAAAGATTAACTTGGGTTGAAAGGTGATTGTTGCCCATTATCTAAGCATGCATTCATTTCCACACTAAAAATGTCCAGTGCCAACTGTCCAATCCAGAATATAAATTATCTAGGCAAACCTAAACACTCAAATGAGACTATACAGATCAATCAGATCAATAACCGTACCGATAGAATTGATACCAAAGTACAATCCGTATGAATTTGATCAATTACATGTCTTTGCCAAGGAAACCACACAATAATTAGACTGATAGAATTGATATCAAAATACAATCAATATTAATTAGATCGTTTACATTTCTTTGAGTTGGTTTCTCATAGCAATCTCACGCAATCCCCATGGCACAAACGTGTTGGCCCACCATATTATTGCTATATTCGCTTACATTTTCAGTAGTTTTATATTATTTTTAAGCACATTTTTAATAAGTTTTTATTTTTGGTAAGTTTTTATTCCGATCTCTATGTCTACCTCCTCATAATTCTTGTTTTTGTTTGTTTTAATTGTTCATGCTAGTTGGAAAATTTTAATAATATTGAATGACATTGTTACGAACTCGGCAGAAAAGTGAAAAAAAAAAAAACATGTTATGATGAATAAGACAAATGATCTAAAATACCATACCACACTTATGTTTTCACCCAAGCGAAAAGAGTAAATGAAAGAAGCCTGACAAGTTTTAACTGATGACACAGCATAGTAAATTGCTTATTTTACTACACTGTGTAAAATCATTTTTAGTTGCAGCGTATGCGTGTGTGTGGGTGTGTGTAAGGCAGAAAGTACGATTCAGAAAGTTGAGAATAAATTTACCTCCCACCCCCACCCTCATCCCGCTCCACGGCCAAATAACCCTCACTCCGCTCACATAACCCCTCCTCCAGAGGCCCAACAAGTTTGTGTAGAAGCAACAAAAATTCAGTGTTGATTTACTTTTCATCATGTGTGTCGACTTTACGGAAGAAAACAACTTTACTTGTAGTCTTGCTTTTATTCCAATGGAGGGCAGCAGAGATAATCTTGTTGGTCGAGTTTGTGTTGCAGTAAATTTGAATACATACTGAATGAAAAAATACATTACACATTCGAGTATGTCGACTATGTAGAATAAACAAAAAGAGATCCTCGGCATCGCTGCAAACTCATCATCTCACATGATCTCTTAGGAGGTCAAAAGATTAAACTGTTTGAATAACCTTTAAAAATGCAAATTTTACGATACACCGTCAAAAATATGGGCACGGGAAAGGAACATTTCTGACCTCAAGGTACAATCTACTTTAATGCATGCTACTTTAGCCAAGGGCCAAAATGTTCCACAAATACTGTAAGTTGTAAAAGTATTTAGCGTTGAAAGCAGTTTTTTTTCTTCCTGGTGACTAATGTAAACAACAAAACTCCATTATGAAACATGGAAGAAAATAGCATGCATGATATCAATTTTTGAGCCATCAACATGCTAAAAGAATGATTTAAAAAAAACACACACACACACACACACATTAGTCAAGTCTGCTTGTTATTTATCAGTATTGTATTGGGCTCAGTTTATTTGTTTTTATTACATTTCATCGGAAAATGTCTCAAAATATAAATAAAAGCCTTGTTTTTGGTGCGCTTTGTGCACATGAGATTGGTGCTAAACTAAGTAAACACAATAAATATTTTGGAATAATGGAGCATTGTTCACATTATTCCATGTTATAATGAACTAAATTGAATGGAAACCACAAACGAGCATGGAAAACTGGTTTCCTGTTTATTTCACTTTTAATGGAGCGTTACAAGCTGTATCAATTTTATTGTTTGATATCACTGTGCGCAGCAGATGGAGTCATGCGGATTTCAAAACACATGTGTTTATAAATATTATTGATTCTTTTAAATTGCTTTTTGTAACGTAAGCGTCAACAAATCTTGAGCGATATACGTCAGGTATCCACATGTACCCTACATTTCATGCATGCTAGCTACAGTATGTATGTACAGCTCAATTGCCACTCAGGGACAATATTGTGAAATCATGGATGATTGCCGTCTACCTTTTTGCAAAAAGCCAGCGAGGGAAGACGGTCTAAAATGTTCCACTCGGCGAGTTGTTGTATTGATCTATCTGCTTAACTCAGTTCTTCCGCAAGATGTCGCTGTTGGATTTACTTAATAGCTGAGAGGCATTTGCATTGAAAAAACGAAAGCTACGTGATCTAAATGTTCAAGTTATTGCACCATGTGACATTTATTTCACATCGTCAATCAATCACTTAAAGGTAGCTACGATCCATTACCATTTTTCAAAGGTTGGTCTGATTTCACGCAACATGATATGACGTGTGTGTTTGTATGTTTCGCTGACAAATACGGTCACTTGGTATTGGCTTCAGCTCCCTGTGGCCACAAATAAAATCAGTAGTTAAAATAAATGAACAGTTTAGGCAGTGCTGGGAATTTTGCAATGCAAAGTTGTGACCAGAGTCCGCCAAATACGTATAAGTGAACTAACAGGCTACCTAAAACGGGTTGTCAACATATTAAAGAACTGTATCAGTAGGAGTCAAGCACACGTGCCTGAATAAAATTCTGCCACTATTGGCTGTAGCTAATGTACACAGAGTTGAGCTTCCCATTAGGCAGTCCAGATGAGAGGACATGATAACACATGAGTGACAGCTCTGTGGCAGCTGTGCGCTCCTTCTCCAATGCACCCCCCCCCCCCCCACCACCACCCCCGCCCTCCCATCCACACCCGACTCCATCCCATGAATGTCAATTCACAGAAGGAGGTATATGTTGGTGTGACAGCTGTCTAGGCCCTTCTTGTCCTCACCCGTTCCTCCATCGCAGCTTTGCACATCATTTTGTCAAAGCGGAACCTGTTGTCTCCATAAAAATGCTTCGAAATTAATTTGAAAAAAAAAAAAACATACTTTGCTGAATGTACCCCTGAGGTGCCTCCATTTGAGAGCTCTACAAAACTTACTCTTACCATGACTATGATACAGCCGTTTTCTGCAACTTATGTGATCATCCATCCATCCATCCATCCATCCATCCATCCATCCATCCATCCATCCATCCATCCATCCATCCATCCATCCATCCATCCATCCATCCATTTTCCATGGAATTTCTTCTAATTGGAGTTACAGGTTACCTGGAGACTTAACCCCGGTTGTCTTTGTGTAAGAAGCGGGATGCATTCTTTGGTTGATGTACAGTACAGGCAAAGAATCATACACACGTTCACATCAATGGGCAATTTTGAGTCTTCAATTCACTTAGCATGCGTGATCCTCAGAATTCTGAGTATCACTTTGCTAATCACTATTCCTGTGCTGCCCCTTGGCACAATTTCATTTTACTTATAGTTATACTTGAGTAACAGATGGTTAGGAAGTCTACAACGTATAATGTGACTATACAAGTGTGGTGCAAGGTTGTGGATTTCGACAGATTGTCCTGCATTTGAACAGTAGTGGCTCTTGAGTGCAAAATGAGTAATACACAAAACCCCACTGACTCATGTGATCATATGAATGCCAATTGCATCGGCTTATGCCATTATTGTACATTAATTTTGGATAACCTTGAATTTACAAAGCTGGGCCTAACTGTGAAATTTAACCCAGCATATTTACTATAAATTGCAAATCAGTGTATCTCATTGTTTCCTCTTGTAAGCTTACACATGTAGCATTCATTAATAAATGCTGGCTTGCATATTTACAGCACATGTTTAGTTTACCATTTTAGAATCTTTTTTTTTTTTCCTCTAGTTTATGAGTTAGCAAAGAGACTGTTTTACGATAGGATAAATGCTTCCACCAGAGGTTGTATCTGCTCTGTGGGAGTCTTTCCCGTAAATGGACATCGTTTCTGTCTAATTGCAAACACAGAAAATGTCTGCCCTGCACATGCACAGAATGAGCTTCAAAACTCTTCAAAAATAATTGTCGCGATTCAATAAAGCACAAATTTCTGCAATGACATCATGAAACAAAAACCGACACACAGAGGGCATGTTCCTGAGACTTCCTGCAATTTGTTTGAAATATGCTCATGCTAAACTTATAAAAAACTCAAAACAAGTTTGATGGCAAACGCTGATAAGAATAAATAAAAAAAACAATGCCATGAACATAGTGATTAAATTTTACAAAGACAACCTTGCAATTGAGATGAGTCACATCATGAGTAATGACCACATACACAACCCCCATTTGTTAGAATCTGCAAAATTTTAATGAGCTTCTCAGTATCAGACATCTTTGTCACTTATTTGAAATTGGTTTACCCGTTTCTTAGGATTGACTTTGTACTGTAAATTTTGTTGAAGTAAAATATGAAAACCTTTGAAAAACTTTGCAAACACAAACATATGATAGCTAAAAAAAAATGCTAGTTAATTATGGCACAAGTCTGAGGTGCGTTCAAATGTATTTGGACATTTTAAATGCAGGCACATTTTATTTAGTGCGTATGATTTATTAAAGATTTATTTCTTATTTAATTTTATTTTGATTAGCTTTTACCTATTGCCTTTTTATCCTGGCAATATTTGAGTAAGGGTACTGGCACTTCTTTTTTTTTTCTGAACAGAACCACAGTGTAATTCGATGAGAATTACCTGTACATTACACAAGTAAAGTTAGAAAGCATCATATTCTATCTTGGATCAATTCATATATTTAAAGGTGAAAAAGTGCTTTCTTTAGCTTTACATGGAGACACTCACGGCCAAGCACCAGAAGCTAAAACTAACGATACGGTGGATGTGCAGCCTGATTGCTGTGGAAGTCTCACTTTCCATCAACAATTTTGTTAACCATTTGTGAAATTTCACATAAACTGGTATAAATATTTATCAAGTCTTGTCCTCTTCTTAAAAATATTTTAAAGATGAGCTCAACAAGGACTGAGAGCAGTACACTGAGTTGGCCTGGCTTCATGATGTTTTTTTTTTTCACCTTTGTTCCTCATGGATCAGTGTCATAAATTCCAATCTACATGACTCACCAAGCTGGCATCAAGCGAGACTAAATGTGATTTTGTACCTAGGTCCTCATCATTGTCATCCTGGCTTTTCATTGGAATAATCTATTTAGCACAGCGATCATTTTAGAATTGGATGCAATTCATATACATACTGTGTAACATTAAGTAATGAATTGCTGCCTTATATTTGAATCCCAACTATCCATTCAACCTAAATTACAGTACAGCATATAATAGACCTACAACTTTAAAAAAAGATCCAGAACCACACATTTTTGTCTATTTATTTATTCCCCGAAAGATATGTGCTTATGCTTACATGCATGTGCGTCACTCATATTTGAGCAAGCAGTGAGCTCTGTGGAAAAAAAAAAAAATGAGGCAGCAGTTCGATTGTGGGAGTGAAATATGTTGCCTTTATACTATATTTCACCATACTACTGAGAGCTGATGATTTGTGGCAGTTAGTCAGTTTCTGTCAGTATCTGCCTATAAATTAACAACTGCATGGTAACCATGGATTTTTTTTTTTTTGGGTGGGGGGGCCTCTGTGCTCAGTGATTACAGAAGGTTGAATGTTGGTGCTACTATGGCAGGCATCTCGTTCTTGGAGGTGGCTCACGATTTTCCGTGATCATATTGCTATGTGTACAGTCCGGCGTGTTTGGTTATCTTGAGCACGAGAAAGAGCGGTCCGCATTTAGTAATGCAGTGCATATAGACTGAAATGAAGTACTGTATCATAAGTGGAATATGACTCATTTGGAGCAGAGCGACGAGTCCTAAATCAGGACAGAACATGACAAACAGTGTGTACTGTCTACCTTAGAACACGCTGTGCAAGGATAAAGTAGACATAGTGCCACTTACAGGTGTGGAAGTATATTACAGCAAAAATCTGTGATCAAGAACTACAGTAGTATCTCATCAGTGAATTGTCTGAAAAACGGCAGATGAATCTTTTTACTGTGTCTCTGAGGCCAGGGCTAGAATGTGTTGTACCTCATTCTGAAAATTGCTTCATCTCGTTATATAAATGACTACTCCCAGTTGAAACATTAGACTGAATGTGAGGGAGCTTTTCTTTTTAAAATATAGGGCAACGTTAACAAGCCAAAACCGAAAAATTTGAATCAGCTATCAGTGGGTGTGAAAGAGCCTCAATTTATGAATATGCAACATTTGATAACCACAGCATCTCAAGTGCTGTTCATCACAATCGAAACTAATTGAATGGAAAAAAAGCAGCTTTTATTCCGTTACGCTATATCTGTCAAACATTCTTGCTGTTAGGGGAATTGCCCTCTTACTGTAACAAGGCTATCAGTGTGATGTCAGCATTTAGCTTAAAGCAGAAGTCTAGCCCAAAAACGTCCTGCAATTATGTATTCTATGTGTCCCTATTAGTCTAACAACAATATTCTGATGCAAACTGTATTTATGGACTGTTGATCAAGCAGTAAAACCCACATGTTTTTATCATGTATACTAACCTGTTTTCTTGGTTTGGTTTGTAAACCGAGCTCACAGGCAATAAGAATGCAAATTCTGTCGACAGCAGTATTGGATAAATGTCAGCACCTTGACATGGATCCTTCTGCTTGATTCATATTCCATAAACTCAATATTTACACATAATGCATTGTCGCTCTCCCGATTGATCAGATCTGTTCCAAAATATTCACTTTTTTGAGGGGTCTCAAAATGGTTCTTCTCATCTCTAGTGCAGGGACTCATACTGATGTTTCATCCGAGTGATGAGTCTGGCATGAGACCATGGTTCTTTAAAATGCATTTCACAGACAGTTCATGGAGGCGCACATTATGGATATGAACATGCACATTGGCATTTCCTCCTTCAGGGATGGCAATCCACAATCCAGACTTTTCACAATGAGTCATTCTGACATTTGTTCCACATTTTTAGCATTTCATACTGACTCATCCCTCGACATGTACATTTTATGGTAAAAGTGTTGAGGCAAAGTTAATACCTTTGAAAGTAATAGCTTTGAAAGTCATAACATACACCATGTACAGTATACACAAAAGGATTTGCCACAAAAACATCATGAAAGTAAATTTAGGGTAAGACTAAGATTCATTGTGACTCAAATGGCAGGAAGGAAGGAACCAAGATAGAACCATGATGTCAAGAACAGGTGGAAACCAAACTTAATGATGAAGACAAAAAAGGTACATGAGTAAACAAGACATAACATGAAACAACATCTCAATAACAAAAACAAGCACAGTAGTATCGTTGCGTGTATATGCGTATTATAAGCGTAATATCATTGTTCACCAGTAATACGATCAATTACAAATAAAAATAACAAGTTATTATCAATATTTATTGTCTAAGCTAAATTGTGGCTTTGAGATTTTTCTTGAGCCCCACCCAAGCCTCGCCCCACAAACACACAAGCACACACGTGCACACACACACACACACACACACACACACACACACACACACACACACACACACACACACATCCCTGTTGGCAGGGCAGTGGCCTGCAGAGGCCTCAGCAGTCTCCACTTATTATTACTCTCCTGTGGAGCAACATCTGATGGCGATCTTCCATACAAGGCTAAAGAATGTCAAATATGAGGGAGGGCAGGGAACGCATGAAGTGAGCTTCGCCTTCTTTTTCTTCCCTGGATGAAAACATTCACTGTGTGTAGTTGTGAGAATTCAAGGATGAAAACAGAAAGCTACACGTGCCAACACACAAAAGACACACATAGTGAAAAATTGACATGCCAACAGTTGCCAGGCCCCAGGAGGTGGAAGTTGTGCTAGCTCAGCTGCTTCTCCTGACTTAACGCAAGCAAGTAAGCTCCTTGGTGAAACAACATCCCAGCAAAGATGTATATATATATATATATATATATATATATATATATATATATATATATATATATATATATATATATATATATATATATATATATATATATATATATATATATATATATATATGCTGTAGATGTTGCAGCAATTACAACCCTTCTAAGTACTTACAAACCTTCAAACTGCTACTTTAACAGCTATGGAATGGAGCATATCCCAATAAAGAAATTTCATAGAGCGTTCTCTCTACACTTTCCACACTCTTGAATTTAATCTGCGTTTTTAAATGATATGCAGATGACACCTAATAGAGATGGACTGTTTTAGTGTCTTCCGTTTTCCAGCTAGCTATAGCAAGCTGTGACTTCCAGTGCTGTCATTCATTTCTGTATTCTGAGTCAAATCAGTAAACTGGATCCAGATTGCTATTTCCTGTTGTCAGAATGAAATGAAATAGCGATGGCAGATGGCGGTGACTTTCTTGCTGCGCAAGACTGGAATGTGACTTTATTACACCAGTTGATGAAATTTGGACTTTAATCTGATAACTCACATTAAGGTGTTAAACAAAAAGTGATTATAAAGAATGCACTGTGTATAGATATCTAAATATGACTGGAATAAAGCAATTTTTAGTTTGGCTCCAATGTCAGCCCAGAGTGACACCCCCCCACTCCCCCACCCCTTTTTCAACAGGCGCTAATCCATAAGATCCTGTTAACCTCACACACATGCACCCCTTACGCCGCCTCCCAATTTCTTCTGAGTTAATTAGTTTGCAGTCTGTTGGTGGTGAGCATGTTGGAAGCCCAATATGTGCTTGTAGTGGTGCAGCAATGTTAATAGTCCTGGATTAGTGAGACAATCTCGGCGGTTCTGGGACCATGCTGTGATGAGGCAAAGGTCACAGATGGGGAAAACCTACGCAAGCTCCACATCAAGAACCTGAGCTGAGATTCAAACCCAGAACTGTACAATGTGAGGCAGACATAGGCCTGGTCTACATGTAACCAGGGCTAATTAAACCTTCATACCCCCCACCTCCCAGTGTAAAAAAAAAAAAAATACCATTCACATGGCTTTGTTTATTGAACAAAAAAAATCACTGCTACACTAATCCGCATAGTATGCTTTTATACATTTACAAGCATGCCAAGGCGCTCGGAGGCAGTAGTGTTGACAAATTCTGTCCAATTAAAAAGAACTTCCGGCTCTTGATGTCACTAGCGTTGGTGTCTTTGGTGGGAAAAAGAGTAGACTCTACTCCATTTAGAGTGATGACATAAAATGAGATCCGGGCAGATCCAGAGAATTTGGCAAATCTCCACTTTGGTTGGAGTTTTAGTCTAAGTTCACACATCAGCCTGAAGTAACACAATTCTGATTTTGATGGCAGGGTTAGGGTTAAGGTTAGAATGCATAAACCCTATTTGAATGCATTTGAATGCATCAAGTAGTTAGCAGCTAGTAGTAATACTGGAGGCTTGTGCTGTATTATACGATGACACCATAATTGACAACGTTTTCTTAGCATCCTTAATCAACTATTGAAAATGATGATGATTTTTTAAAAGCTGTGTCTTGATTTTGAGCACAATAAACGTCGTCGCTGAGGGCGAGTCGAGCTAAGTTCTCCGATATCACAACAGAGTAATGTTAGCTGCTATGCAAATAGCGCTGTGAAAACCAACTTCATAATAAAAAAGTCCTATGAATATTGCATTGGCATCCATGCATTATTAGGGTGTGTTTATTTTGGAATTTACCTTCACAACATTAGGGTGTGACATGATGTTTGATCTTCTGCGGTGCTTGTCTTCATTTGGGTCACAGACGCGCTGTGATGCCATTGAGTGATGAGATATATTCCCACCTAACAGTTCTCAATTAACCTACTATGTGTTTTTTTTCAATGAATGGTTTCCAGAGTACAATATAGGTCACTGGCATCAATGGGTAAACAAAGGTGGATTATGTGTAATCAAAAAAAGAATAAACCTAACCAACATTGTGAAAGTGGCTCATTCAGCAGGGCATCTGGTTGGGAATCATTGCGCTGGGCCTAGTAAAATCCAATCAGTGATCCAGAATATGGCTGGATCATTGTGCGCCTGAGGCCATCCCCATTATGTAAACAACATCTTCCTTCACACACTTTGTGGTTTAATATGTCTCAACCTGTTGCGTTGCTGACACAGCTCCCTTGAGAAAAGTTCAATTGGCTTTAATGCTTCAGAGTGGGTTGGGAGATATTCGTCATCTTGTTAATATTGTGATGATAATGCCAATGTACTCTGGATTAAAATACATCTCCAAATTAGAAATGGGCCACACCTCCAATTGTTTTGAATCAGTGATATGTGTCACATTCTTACAAACCGGCAGGGCCATTTAGAAGGTACACCTGCACAATCAAATTGCTCAAGTACAAGAGCTGTAGCAAAGAGTCTGCCACAGCTCGAGACAATAATATAGTACTGTATATAGTTTTAAAGTAAGACTCTTGAGATTTGAGTCTGTAATAGTATACTGTGTTTATAAATAACAATGGTGCACCATGTGCATGTATGCAACACCACAGATGATCAGTATCAGATATGTTAAACCTTGTATCATTTTGTACATCTACTATATCTTTTGAATTAAACTGAAATGAAAACCAAACCTGTTAATAGCACATTTATTACAACGTCTGAATAAAATCTTTCAGTGTGGGCCAAGTTACAACATAAATACAGCTATTGTAATATAGTTGAGTGTGTCATGAAACAAAATGAGCTAAACGTTTTGTTACTTTTACACACCTGACATAAAATGAATGGTGTGCAGTACTTGTGCACCACTTCAAACTGTAACCATCAAAAAAAGTTAAATGAATACCTTTCTGACTGTAAATCAAAATTAAAAATCATTGGTGTTCTAAAGGCGGAATATTGATACCGCGTCTTTATTTATGTGAAGTCTGATGGCCTTCATACACTTCTTATTCCCATTCTTAGTATTATTCTTTTAGCCTGATCTTTTTATTTGCCTCGCATGTTCTTCCGCTTTTTTTAATCCAATTCACTTCATTAAAATTTCAGCATCTTCAGAAAACTAAAGCAACGTGGGCTGCCATTTTTTCTTGATTTACAAATTTTAAATTTTTTTTATATTTTCAAAATTTGTTTTTATGAAAAAAAGTATAATTTTTACCATTAAAATACAAACGAAATAGCAAAAAATTAAATGAGGTGGTAGTGCTGTAATTTTTGCATTCTTTGACCAATTCAAACCATCCCAACTTCAAAATGTTCACCTGATACAATTTTTTTAAACAGTTTAGATGCTCAGAAAAAACAAAAATGCTACTTTTTAAAAAGTTTTTCCTCTATATTTTTTTGTTTTTAAGATGAATTCAGCTAATTTCAGGTCATTGCACATCCATCCATCCATCCACTTAAACATCACTCCACATTTTTCATTCAGCGTTTCAAGCTTCACACATCATTTCTTTGGGAATTCCATTGTCTAGTTGAATATTATATGTTATACATAATGCATGTAACTAGAATTAACTGTATCCTACACTTGTACGTGATACAACCTAATTGAGAGCGATATTTCTGCTGGTGACCTTTGCCTAAAAATTCAGTACTGTAACATTTCAAATGCAGGGCGAGCTTGACCTTTTAACTGACGCTCACTTTTTATTCTGCATTTTGTGCCAAACGTGTGCCGAAGGATTACTCTCCTTTTTGTACGCTTTCTTTCTGTGGTGCCATGCATACACAGTGTCAAAATGATTGAGGTTGTTGTTTTGCCTGGCTGCGGCTTCAGAAAAGAACATGACCGCATCATGATGACAATGCAGCAGCTATGAGATAAGCAAAAGGAAGTTGAGGAAAGAGAAACACGCCCACTGAGAACACTAAAACAAAGCCGCTTTGCGTCTTCCTTTGGGAGAGCATAAACAAATGAATCAGCGTATTTCTCCTTCAATTATTTGTAATCAAGAATATTTTCACAAGGAGATGCAGAGAAGTCGCCTGCCTTAATATGTTATGGATGCCCATCCCCCCTTCAGGCCTAGCAGTGAGAGCAGGCAGGCTGGTAAAGTAGGGGGCAGGGCAACTCTCTTTCTTTGGGTCTCCAGAGCCCACTGACAGCTGCTCAAGGAGGCCCGAGGCTCCCGCTTGCTGAGCAGAGGCACAACCACATCCTGGGGGAGGATTCATGCATGCTCACGGCCACGCAGCCGAGCAGTTGAATTGAAGGCATCAGCGATGTTGACTCAATCTGTCCACTTATGGAAATATTTGAGGAGTTGCTAAAGGGAGGAGAAAAACAACATGACACTGTTTAAAGGTTTTTGGAGCACTGTGAGTGGCGGCTGGTTCTTGTAAGGCCCCACATTCTCATTACATAGGCCACATGGCTTGACCTATGGTTTGTCATTTAAATAGTTCACCGCACCCAAATCCTTGGAAAATATATCGTCTCCTCCTGGGTTAAAAAAAAAAAAAAAGACTAATAGGAATCAACTGTCCTTCCTCTGTCAAGTTCCCCTTTTCTATTTAATGTAAATCTGACAAAGTTGATGTTGTAAGAGTATGGAAGCCCTAGAGATAAAACAAAAAACAAATCATGAACCAGTTCTTTACAGAAAGCATGGGGTTTTCCCCATTGAAAAATGTCACAACATTAAAAAAGACTATTATGCTTGGTGGAACGATTTAATGTCACTTGCGAATGCAACCGCCATGTCATTGATTTATTGGCACAGCCGGCTGAGTTGACTTTCAGTATGTTGTGAATGTTTGCCCAAGCCATTCTACAGTGTAAGCTCTATTTTGTTCTCCCCCCAATGATCTTGACTACCTCAGTCTTTTCATAAACACAATGAGAAAATGTCTACTGGTTTGGTTCTACTGTGGATTCCCCACACACATATCAAAGCCAAAGTAATATATAACAATTAATAGCGAAAGCAGCATTGAATGGTCCCAAACATCCACATTACAGTCAGGGGAGTGAGGGGTGAGCTAGATACAATAATCTTTCACCATTACGTCAATAGAAATTGAATTGAGCACACCCCAGTGGTTCATTTGCATGTGACAGGATGGCCCCCTAAGGACAGGCTGATTTCATTTGGTACTAAAATAAGGTGAAAAGTCATTTTTCTTGTTCCTTGGAGTATTTCGGTTAAAGCATTACATGCAACAGAAATGTGGATAAAATGCATAATGTTTCTCGGTTACGATGATGTATTGGTTCCTTTGACTGTTGTAGGTAACGTGGGTTGCGTTCTCACTCAATAATATGAAGTGTTATTCATCTCTAAATGTGCACGGTGATAAGCTGTTTTAGAAAAAGGACTTGCAATACAAATATTTTTTCTGCTAATAAAAGCCTTTACAAAAATAGATGAGTTTCTGCTTTTGTTTCAAATTTCTAAAAGCAGTTTGCCTGTTCAGGCTCAAATAACAAATCCAGTTGAGTCATACAACAAGTAAATGTGACTAAAACATTAATTGAGTGCATGACATGAATGAGGGAAATCAAATTATTGTCTGGTACCATTAGCTTCTCAGTATTCTGACCTTTAACCCATATTTACAAATAAGTCAATATGGTAGTCATTGGCAGGCTGCTAAACAGTGAAATGAGGCTGTTTGCATGATCAGGGAAGGGGGGGAGAAGGAGACTTACACTCTCTATTTAAAGGGAAGTCAACCCAAAACTTTCCTGACTATAATATGTTCTACGTGGAACTACCAATCTAAACAGAGGAATCTGACTAATATTGCATTTGCAGAATATGACTCAAGAGGCAAAATCCACCTGATTTGCCATTTGCTAATTACAGTTGTTCAGACCCCTCCCCATATAAAAATTTAACCTCTGTCATGCTACTAAAAAATGAAAATAATTAAACATCTGGAACATTACTTTTAAACAGTACTTTGGCATTAAACAGGCTATACGTCAAGCTTCCAAAATAACTAGATGTACTTAAATAAAAAAAAAAAATGGGCTGTACTCACACCCCACAATGCCTTGTGTGTGTTCTCTTGGCACTGGACTGCAATCAATACACATGAAACAAACACACAACAGTATGTTCAACATGTTTACAGTTTCATACTCTCAAGTTTAAACATTTCTCTGAAATTTGGAAGATTCAAGTGGGTCAGGGAACAAACCATTACCAACAGTGACAGGTGACACTGGTTGTGGCGATTACATGGAGGCATTTAAGAAATGGACCAATCTACTGTTCCATTGGTCTTAGTCTGTCATTTTGAAAATGTTCATTCGTTGTACACCTCTCTGAAAATAGCAATTACGAATGAGCTTTGTTGTTTAAAGCAGAATTTATACAGTAAAACAGTTCTCTGGCACAAACAATGTCTTTCTGTAAGCCTTAATATTAGTGTCAAGTTTGTCAAACTCACTCTGCACCCTTCTCATGTGATTGCAAACACTCAGCCACCCATCGTGGCTAATTTAGGGAGGCAGCCATGTCTTTTGAATGTCATCTAAGGTTTGTCTTGCTAGCATTTGCCTCCCAGACCTTTTCCTGCAACATTCTGCTCAGAAAGGCTGGGCTTCCACTAAAGTTAATTATGGCCACAGCTTGCATGGAGGCATATCATTAGCAGTAATTGCACACAGCATCCCATGCCATTTGCCTTGCCATTTTGTTCCAGATTTACGCTGCACTCATCCATGGAGGTGGAAGCACAATTCTCACGCAGACAATAAAACGGTAAGAAGGCAGAGAAAAATTCAAGGTTGCAGGGAGCAAGCACGGGACCCCCTGGCTCAGAGGGGAGAAACTCGCCGTCTATGCCTGGGAGTGTGCTGTATTTTATCGATGCTGCTGAACATGGAAGCCACAGAAAGCACAGAGATTACTATGTGTTTGTAGTGTCATCATGTGTACAAAGCATACATGTATGTTTTTGGACAAACAATGGAGCAGGTATTCTCTACTGGCTAGAAGAACCGGTTCCTACATGTTGAATGATAATGTGCAGCATTATAAATCCCAAATGGTAAACACTGTGGCAATGCATCAACACACCTATATGGAAATGAGCTATGCCAAAAACTGAGGTCTTTATATTGAACTTATATATAAGTATTTATGTTGATTTATATAGACTTCAGTAACCCACATAAATTGTATGGTTACAAAACATGCGTATTAGTTAGGGTTAAAAAAAATATACTTGTGATATTCATAAAATGTACCACATAATTGCACATTTTGCACAGATATTCTGCTCAAACAAAAAGACCCAATTCGTTTAGCAAGAACTCTTCATTTGCTGTAGTGGGGCACAAAAAGTAAAAAGGCATACTGAATGTGGACTTGACACATGCTCCAGGCTTTGTTATAATTTTGCAGCTGCTAGGTTTCTAGCATTAAAAATAATAAGAGTAAAAATCAGGCAACCGTCATGTCCACTGAGGCAAAAAGAATGAGCGAGCATTTATGATGCACTCATGCAAAGTCCAATCTGAGGGTCAAATGCAGCCCGTATTAACATTTTCACCAACCCTCAACCTCTGGGATAAAGTTCAAAATATGTGTCCCGTCAGCTCTATAGAGCACAGTAGAAAATACACATGTAAAAATAAGCTATTCTTACTACACCAGAAGAGGGCAGGATACTTGTGGCCACGCTCTCGGGTGCTTTCGGAAATACGCACCAAGCGCGCTCTGCCGTGCCAAAGAAACCACTCAAAGACTCCAAGCATGACCCTTGTGTGGCCCTTTTCCAGACTATTTCTAAAACGGACAGAGGCGAAGGAGAATAAAAATGAAAGAAAAGGCCATCAATTCCAGGACAAGTTCGAATTGGCATATTTTTTACCCCGGAATACGAAACAACTGTCCGGCTAGATTTTTGAAAGAAATTGCGACTTTTCAAGAAATTAAATATCAGATGTAACGATATGTCACAATAAGATTTCATAACAATATGGACCGCTCAACGGAGTGTAATTTGTCAGATACAATGCTTTTAATATTGCAACTTGATGACGATTATATGATGGCGATTTTATTCTTGCAATATCGTCCTTGTCTTACATTGTTTGGATCCAAACTAACAGACAAAAATTGCCAATGACGAAAAGGTGACTGGGGATGAACAGTGTGAAAAATGAAAGCAACAGGAAGCTGAATGCTCGGCTCCCACACATTTTCACCTCACCTAATCTGTCCCTCTTGGCAAAATGTTTGGACACCCGTGCTTTAATTTGTTGTTTAAAAAACAAACAAAAAAAACTCCTGCCTTTAGCACATCATAGTGTGATATAATATATAATATAAAAAGCTTGCTTACTGCAGCTATTCCTTTGGGGGTGGTTCATTCACACTGATGAAAAAAATCTAATCTGATGATCTCAGTGTCAGATAAAGCTGGAATGTGTGCCGCAAGTCTCAGAGGGAACAAACAGCAGCAGCCATTTTGTTCTAGGCACTGGCCAAGTTGACTATCGAAAATGTTGCTTGTTTCTCACCAGCAAGGCTGTTCTGCATGTACAATACGTCTCCCGGGAAACCGTGTCAGTGTTCATTATATGTTTCAACAACTACTGGAAACGCAGCTTGCCTCTTCCGCAATACTTACCCTGTTTCACCTGCACAGTATGTTCTGTGCCAAGCAGCCCACATAGTGAGGCACTGCCTGAAGGAGGCTTGGCACTAACACTGAAACTAAACAAACAGTGCTGGAGTAATATACACACAGGCACAACCAGATGGGGACTAGAATCAGGGCTATTTTCACTATTTTCACTGCAGGGGTTACAAACGTGGTGCCTGTGGGCAGCTTGTAGCCCCCCAAAGACCCCTACAAGTGGTCAAGGGTCTGTTCTGAAAATGGCTCAACAGTGAAGGGACATAATGATTTTCGTGGAACGTTGTAGAAGTAATCATGTTCATTTTGTGTTGCATATTGAGATTTACCAATCCATGCATTTTCTAGAGATGCTTTTCCTCACTAGGGTCGCAGGGCTGCTGGCGCCTATCCCAGCTGTCTACAAGCAGCAGGCGTGGGACACCCTGAACTGGTTGCCAGCCAATCGCAAGGCACACCTAAGGACAATTTAGAGTGTCCAATTCACCTGCCGTGCATGGTTTTGGAGTGTGGGAGGAAGCCGGAGTGCCCTGAGAGAACCCATGCGTGCTCGGGGACAACATGCAAACTCCACACAGGAAAGCTGCCAAAATATTTTGAGAAATCATTAACATGGCATTGAGTCCTGAGTCTTGATGGGTTTTCACTAGCCTCATTTTTCTTTCTGAAGTTCCCTTTTGTTGTTGTTGTTTTTTTGGTTTATTTTATCACTCAGAAAGCTAAATGTTTGGGGTCGTGAGTGTGTGTGTGTGTGTAAATCATATAGTGGTCATAGCAATCCATACGTTAAACCAATATTAAAAATAATGTATTTACTTTCTCATACCGACAAAGGGAAACGTGAGCTTAAGTAACTAAAGTATTGAAGTAATCTGTCACTGCCATCACTCAGGCTTCAATCAATTTAAAAATATCAATTGGTGAAATTGAATGAAGAATACACTGAAAAAAGAAAGCATGAGCTTAACTTAAAATATTGAATTGATCAACACAATCAATATTCAGGCTTATATCAATTTAAATGTTTTTTTTTATTTCAAAATATTTAATTAATATTTTGATGGATCACTTCAATATACTGTATGTAAAATAAGCCAATGTTTTCCTTTTTCAGTGAATTTACGTCCTACGTACTTCCTGCTTGACCTTATTTATCACTGCTGTCATTCAAGATAGCGTTTATCATTAGGTAAAGTAATAAGAGCAGTCACCAGATTGATTAATGATTAAATTTGTTATGAATTATTCCAGGTGAGAATTTATTGCATTTTCTATTTTAAATGGGGGCGCAAAGTCCTGGTTTAAAATTTTTTGAAAACCTGGTCACAGAATAGCGTACAAATATCAATTATTCTTAGGAATATCAATCATTTTTTGAACACTTGACATCATTTTTAAAATCATATGGTATTGCTTTAGCTTTGACAGTCTTACACATAATAATATTTGAGCAAATTTGTTACTTCAAAAGACACACACTTTCACAGTAATCAGTAACGTGCAACTCGTATCTCAGTTTCAACAAGGTTAGTGACCTCCTGCTCTTCAAGCTCGGTCACATATTCAAGAATTTACAGGAGAATTTTTTTCTTGGCTTCGTTTTTACAACAGGACAAAGAATGTTGACGTTCAATAGGACATTCCATCAAAGCTAAAATGAAGTGAAGGCACAGCTTCTTTAAATTCCTGACATTTTTGGGGGGTTACTTGAGCAATCATTTGTAGGTACTCGTTGGGAAACTAAGGTTTTCATATGGGACAAAATCACTTAGATATCAAGATAGTTTGGCCATGTCAAATTGAAATCAAGTCTAATGTTAAGTATGAGAATAACGTGAAACGTGATAGTTCCTTGGCATGTGTACCCGTTGGGTATGACTATAGTTAGCCTGTAATCCTGCTTACTAATGAATGCTTCGTGGATGTAATAAAAAATCTGAAACCTGCCACTGGTGACTCATTGCTTGTTATGCGGTGACTTTGCTCCCAGAGAAACTGAGTGGAGCGTTTGGAAATGCATGACAGGAGACAGAGTCACAGGTAGGAAATGAAAGCCGGCGTGCGGGGTGGGGTTTGTGTTCAGCTGACACGCTATTGCAAAACTTGGATCAAGTGATTCAGTACAGGGACGCGTGGGGCAGCTCACCTTGAATAGTACATACACACACAGGCCTTATGAAACTTGAACAGCAATTCTATTCGTGGTTGAGCAAGGAAAGCTGCGAAAAGACCTGCAGCATGGCAAACGAAGATCTACAAAAAAAGAAAACAAAATCTAAGAGTACAACTCGTACTAGACAACAATTTGAAGATTTTTTTTTTATTCTTTAAATGACTGATCACTGGCCATTTTTTTTAGCCTCATTAGTCTAAACATGGCAATCTGATTAATATTATGTTTGTCAAGCAGCAAATAGCACCCATAATGATTTATTTCACGCTTGCTCAGGAAACAACCAATCATGTCTCACCTCGCAAAAGTTACATCACCAAACACAGAAAGCAGGTGAGCTGTGATTGGTCTTTTTTAATAACCTGAGCCTCAGGGACCTCGTTTTCGGCAAGTAGCAAAACAAGCGCCTCTGGATGTGTTTGTGGAATATAAATGAACTCATTCACTGTCATTGACAAGTATACTTGTCAAATGTCAACGTTTTTTTCAAGGAGGATGGACGGGGGAGTATCTGCGTCACTGTGAATGTCAAATGTGAGAACTTTACTGATACACCATTTTAAATATGAGATCAACAAAGTCTGAGTACACTAGCAAGAAAGGCTGCATTTTGTGATTCTATCTTTTTTTCTAATGCTGATTAAAAATGAAAAAGACAGTCTATATGGTCGATTCGGTGTGTTTATATATAATTGAAAAAAATAGCATCTGGATATCGAAAATGTAAACATTCTGAAAATGACTGGAAGTGAATAATTCTAATTATATAATAATAATAAAATATAATAAAAAGCTGCACTATCCAGCAGTTTTCATCCACATCAGGGGTGCTGGCATTTTGCCACGTGCCGTCACCTAACAAATAACAGATGCTCACAGCTCTCAGATAACGACCAGTCACATTTCAGCGTGAGAATGTCACATGACCCAACCGAGAAACCAGCTGAGGTCAATAGCAAGTGGCAGGATGGCCAGACCTGGATGAAACAGGTGAATTTTGCTGCTTAATTCATATTGCACAAAGGCAACATGAATCCGAATCATTTGTTCAGACTAGTGGGTTGGGGGGGTTGTTGCTTTTCGTCTTGAAATCATTTTCAATCATAACTTGAAAGCAGTATTTTTTTTTAACTCAAATATAATTTTAACATGTTTTTTCCTGATAAAACATTAAAGTACTTTAGCACAGACTTGTTTTAGTAATACCAAATTTCAGCTTAAAGTAACAATATGTAAGATTTAGAATCATTTTTTATTGAAAAAGAATAAATTATAAATTTAAAGAACGTGCAAATAAATGTGTTAACCAAATATCTGTTTTAAATATAATCGTAGTAGTTATCATTAAATGATTACATGGGGGGTGGCACTCTCCGAAGGTTGCCATGTCTGTTATAGCTACAGACAGCCGGAGGGGTCTGTATTGCTGCATTTACCGTAATGCCCGTAAAGCTCCCACGGGCGCATGCGAAACATTACACATACTACCTTTAAAGGAAATACAGCCACACCAATCCACAACAGCACTGATATTGCTTGTATATTTTATTTTATGCACTGTACATGTAAAAAAAAAAAAAAAAAAAGATAACAAGGTAGCCAAGAACATTGACCAATATGGGCAACAGTTGATAGCCATGTTGCACATACATGGAACACATTTCCCCTCTCAGGCATACATACATTTAGAATCTTGTGTAAGGCTGCCTGGAAAACGAGCCGGGCTTGATGGCAGTCAAATGCACTGAGCATCACAATGGTGGTCGGCTGCTCCCCTTATAAAGAAAGAAAGAAAAAAAAAACTTGCTTCCCTCGTTGGCAATCAATGAGCCGTTTTTCCGCCTTGATCACAGCTAAGCTTTTGGAGTCAGGCGGAAATTAGAAGGACCGTGAGCTGTTTTTTTGACTGTGCTTAACAGCAGCCGTCTCTGCTTTCCTCTGGCCCCTCCCTTATCCAAACAGTGCTGCTTTCAACACTACGAGCAGTTGAATTCACAGTATTCTTACAGCATGTTATTTTATTCTTCCCAAAGTCAATCGTAAAGCTTTAACTGATACTGCATAGGGAGTGTTGACATATTTTACCCATGTTTGTCCAGTGGAAATATCAGTGGGATTTTTGTAGTGTGTGTGGTAGATGAGCGGACAATACAGTGTACACAACCATCCAAAGCAGAAAAAATGTAGACAAGACTAAAAGAAAAAGATTTTTTTTTCCTATCTCCAAGGCCATGGATAGTCAACCACAAATATTTTATAACACCCCTGCTGCCTATCAGGGCTGTATCTCGCAATCGTGTTTCAGAGAGTGAGCTTACAGCAGGCCACCGAGGTACAGATAAAGTGCTTTTTTTCTTAATGCTTTAAATAATTACAAACGACGGGAAAAAGCAAAGGGAAAGGAGGAGGGGGTGACACATCTACAGTTCAAAATGAAATGCAAAGGGTGGCATACAAAGGATGACCTTCAGAATAAACATGCACTAAAGCAAGTAATGTCGGATGGAACACTGGTCACTCAAGAATAGGAACAGTTACTACTGTCACTGGATGGAGCTGTTCACATTTTGAAGATGTTAGGTTGTTTCAAAAAAAAAAAAAAAAAGCTTAAGACTTTTTGAACCCTTCCGTCAAATGTCCTTGTACAAACGGTGGGCGGGCGGTGCTCGCAGCGAGTCATGACAGCAGCACACTGGGACGTTTTTCCAAATAAATGCAGTTTGAAAATATAACAATAAATACATTCTGGTTCTTGTTATGTCGCTCATTGTTCGGTTCTATTGAAATATGATTGTAGAAAAAACAAAAAAACACCAGGAATAATCCTAGCAAACCATGAGGTGCATGGTCCTTTCTTTTTCCCCCCTCTCTCTCTCTCACACATCCTAAACATCCCTCTACCTTGGCAGCCATTTTACAACGGCCTTGTGAAAAAGAAACGAAACGAAAGGAGAAGGGGGCAGGGGGGGGGGGGGGGGGGGGGGGGGGGGCAGCATATAAATAGTCACCGAGGCAACCGCACATACTCCCTCCTGGGGCTTGATGACAGGGTCTGAGAAATCACAAAAAAATAAAAAGCCCTCGCAGACCTCCCTTCAGCGCCCAGCATCCTGCACAAGAAAGAGGAAAGAGTATAGACAATGAACAAACCGACAAGTTTTTTTATTCTCTTATTTGGAACTTTCAACACAGAGTTGCAACGTCGCTCTGATAGGGCAACAATCTTTTTGCCTTTTGGCGCAACAGAAAAATCGGATAAATGTTAAAAGGTTGTTTTGTGCAACAGGAAGAACGACTTTTCGCCATTCAGAAATGCAAAGTGTGCTCAGTTTTGTTTTTCATTCTACTTCATGAAAGCTGCATAGGTCGGTCGTAGGGCTGAAACATTTCAGGAAAAAAAATAATCTGACAATTACTACGATTTAAATACGATTTGCGTTTTTTGGTTAACCAAAATCAAGCTTCAGCGGCTTCAATAATCGCAACATGCATTATTTGAATTGAAAATGACAGAAAAAGACATACCATCAAAACATTAAAAACTTTTACTCTGAAAGGAGATTAGCGGTTTTGTGAGGCAATCCCTTTTAAATTTTTGTTTTATTATATTTTTTGTTTTTGTTTATTAAAGTAAGGCAGGAACTAGGGCTGCACGATTATGTCAAAACTAAAAACTAATAATCACGATTATTTTGGTCAATATTGAAACCAAGACTATTAATCCAGATTATTTCCCATGGTTTGTCAGATATGTCAATTTATTGCGTTTTTTTTTTTTTTTTTTTTAAACAAGCAGTATATAAGCAAGGCTTCAAGGCTTGATATTTACAAATAATAAAAAACTAAAATAAATAAATAAATAATTAAAACATTCACCCAAGACATGGCAAAAACTTGGCACACGGGGCAACACATCTAACTTGCTGAGTGCAAACCAATGAAAAAAAAAGCCTACTTACAACCAAGCACATTTACTTTTAAGCAAATTTCAATTCATTTGCTGTCTAGAAGTCAATTTGAATTTATTCAACTTTTTTGACAATCGGATCTTTCAAAATGGGTCTGATTCGTCAGCTAGCATGGTATAAGCAATCATGTGATAAACTCAACACCATTTCACACTGGTAAATAATATGTTAGGGTGATTAAAAAGCAGAGGCTTTGATCATGCAAACGTGGGAGACATTGCCACCTAAAGGCTTTTAAGGTGGAAACGAAAGCTGAAATTTTGAGAGCACGTCGTGAAGCAAACTTCAGCGTCTACCAAGCTTTTTTTTTTTTTTTTTTTTTTTTTTTTTTACAGACTCTTCATGTCTCCCCAGTGAGCGTGCTCGCCAGGAGTTGCATACAGTATTTAGGTCACTGTGGTCTTTCTCAACCGAATCAGGTGTTTGTACCGACAAACTTCCACAGGCAATATTTTATCCGCCTTGTTTCCCGCGCAGTAAAGAAATTCCAGGAAGGTAAGCGTTTCACAAAATGTACCCGCACGGACGCCGCACAGAGGGGTGTGGTTGCCAAAATGACGTAACCAAGCCTCGCTGCCTCCCTTCTCGCCTCAGGATTTGCTTGCTTGTTATTTCTTAACCTTGATGAAATCTTAACCTTGCAATTGCCCCCTGGTGGAAGAATGACAAAACACTTGATTTGACATGTATAAGTAGCAGACCTTTTAAATGTTAATACCGCCAAGGATTATCATAGTTAATCATGGCAGCCAATATCGTGATCGCGATTAAACTTCGATTAATTGGCCAGCTCGAGCAGGAACTTATCTTCTACTTGATATCATGCATAAATGTGATGAGTTTTGACAAAATCAGGCTTATGTCTTAGCTTTATGCCGGAATCCCAACATGGACATCTCCGCTGCAAATTTGTATTTTCGTCATTATCTCCTGATTTTTGTGAAAATGCATCACAAACATGCAATTATGTGTATGAATGTATATAAAACATACGTTTTTTTTCAGAATATATCCCTCTCATATTTTAGCAAAATGGCCTTAAAGTCTCATACATTGCTACATTAATTAAACCGTTTGTGCTTAATGTTACAGTAAGTAATGATGAGTACGTCAAAATGACCATAGTTGAGCATAATTGAAACGTGAAAAGGGAAATATTGCCTGTTTAAAAAGGGTCTGAAAGTATCACTTGTTTTCTCAGCTTCCTTTCCTTCACCTGCTTGTTCTTTTGTCATGATATCTGACATATAACAAAAAAACCTCAATTAGATTAAAATAGCATAGTAATAGTAATTTCTAGATCATTTATTCTGTAAATCGCAAATCTGTACTGGTACAAAATAGTAGAAATTAATGGTTGAGGTTTACTTTTGACCTTGAGCTCTTCATCTGTTGTTTGTGCCTCTGCTAAATTGCTAATGTCGCTATCTTTTTTTAACAGTATGTTTTTTTTTATATTTTAATTGTGATACATATTTGCAGTTAAGCGCTGAGGAGTAGGCTACACTGTCGTGGGAAGTCTAATGAACACCAAAGCATTTATGTGTCTTTCTCAACTGCATTACGCATCAGCGATTAGCATTGCTAGCGACCCCTCTTTGCTTTTGGTGGAAAGCGCTACTTGTTTGCAGGGTACTTTGCCGCCACGAAGGACGGGATTCACATCAGCTTGTTTGCATCTTGCTTGCTGCTGCTGCACATGAACATACATATGACATATACGATAATTGTCATGCGCTAATTATCAGATTCTGATGGTATGATAACATTGAGCAAAATATAGTGTCACCATATTAAAATTACAACTCTTTTTTTCCCTCATTGAACACAATCTGTTATAAATATTGATTTGGTACATTAAGAAATGTGTGCCATGTTTACTAATAATAACTATCTAAATATATACATTTATTTTGCTTTTTAATTGTTCTTAACATTTGACAATGCCAAGTCACTGGTAAGATATTTTTAAGCGTAACACCCCCAAGATTATGTGCATCGCACTTCTGCTTAACTGACATTTTTCTGAGAACTTGAAAATGTTTTTCAAAAGTAGGATAATCCTTTAGACTGCACGATTTTAAAACACCAGGTCAGATATTACAAATTTGAAATGTATGGATTCAACAAACATCACAGGTTCAACTCCCTGATTTAGGGGTGTTTTTGGGGTCATTGCCTCTGTGAAACCATGCCATATTTCACACAATAAGACACGCACAATCAAATATATCAGGCCACTGCAGCAAAGGTGATAATGTTAAGGATAATCCTGCAGCGTCCAGAGCTCAAACATAGCAAACGGGTACGTTTTTTGGGTGTGGGTATGATTCTACTTATTTCTTTCAGTGTATAGTTATACGTTACAGTGGCACGCAATGACAATTATTCTAAACCAATGAGTGGCCAGCAATGACTATTTTGTTGTTGACTCAGCATGCTTGGAACCCTGACTGACCAAATACTAGAAATAGCACCTGCAATTTGCCAGTTGAAAAGCATCACTACTCAGTAAAGACGTGTTGAGGCGACAAAGGGCTAAGTTACTGTTTGAAACATTTTGTTTCTTATATGATAATGAATCCAAAGAACTTGCTGGATTTGAGAGCAAGTTGAAACCTTACATCATTGCTGCAATCCTTCCCCACAAATAATCTACTTCGGGGTCAAGATACACTGACTATATATACAGACTATTAAGGCACTTACGTGAACTGCTAGTCAGAATTAGATTTTTTTTTTTTAATTTGCCACTGAACAATCTGATCTCAGAGAGACTGAACACAAGGAAGTAAGACTTCGTCATTGATTGTATTGTCTACATATATATTTGACGGATATTCTTCTAATGTATCATTTATCAATTACTTTAATAATCTGTTAAAAGTGAATTTTGCATCAAAAGTGTATGACAAAATATTTTCCCTAAATACTCTTTATTTTCAAATTATTTTAGTTTATCTGGTATAGTTAAAAAAAATAAATGAAAAATTGAGCATTATCAGACATCATGAATACACACCAACCATTTTGAAACTGGTTCATTGGTTCCAAAGTAAAAGCACGTTTGCAAATGTCTTTTTAAGATTAAACTACTTTGACTATTCTAAACAATACAATGGGTCTAGAAACAAATTTTAGCTAATCTTGACAACTGATTAAGTGTCGATTACTGCATCAATTTGGACACCTTGAATGCACACCAACAACTATTTTGCTAGCAACAGAAGACTGCAGCCTGTCCAAATGCAGAACGGTCAAACATTATCAAGTATTTCACTGCCTTGCCAAAGATGGTGAACCATATATCCAGACGTTGGCTGTCAGTAGTCACAGGGTCAGCTGCTATATATAGTTAGTGACTAGTACTAATGAGCTTGGTTTTCTCAAGTTTTTACTAGCAACGTAAACTGGCCATCACCTCAGAGGAATTCTCGAAAAAAAATAATAGTAATAATTGAAGGAGCGTTTCAATTATAATCTTTAAAAACAATGTCAGAAAAGCACAATTAATGAAGGACCTACTTTACTGCCCATTCTATATTGTACTCCTTAAGTGAAGATTAGGTTGAAATGGCGCAGTAATTTTGAAGTGTGAATTTGATCAGAAACAAGCCAGGCTGATTCAATATATATTTAACAAACAACATATTGATTATTAAAAATATATACATAAGTTGGTCATTTGCAATTAAGTAGAACGGTGTTAATTGATGTTCTGTGTTTACATTTTTTTTAACCATATTAAAAAAATAGAGAAAAACAGGTTGTTCCGATTACATTCAAATCACCTGAGGCAATATTTTGGTTTACCAGTTAAAGAAAATGATGGTCAAATATTAGCAGATATGATAAAGACGGTTTGTAAACACTGAAAAAAAACACACACCTCAGCTAACAGTATTTTGTTAAAACTATTGAGTATTAAGTGAGGAAAGACCACAGTTGTAGCTTAAAAGTGAGCCTGACTTCTTTTATATTTACATTTGAGAACAGATATTTACTTTAGTTTTTAGTAAAAAGAACATATTTTGAAAAGTGAAAAATATACATGCTAAGCATTAATTTATATTACAAATTTAGCAAAAATCTTGTCACGCCTCATGAGACATCTCGCCTCAAGAGATTTGTGTCCCGCCCCATCCCTTACAGATCACCCATAGCATATCTGTAAAGCTGTACTGTTTGAAATTGATTAAATGACCATTAGAGATCTTTAGTTTGTTACTGCATGACTTGCGATATCTGCGTTTCTTATTTATTTCATGTTTTTATTTATATTATTTAAAACAAAATCCAGTATGTATGTATGTATTGTTGGCATTGTTACTTTGTCCTGCATCACTGTTATGTTATTTGGATGCACCCTTTCCCATTTTATGTATTGCGTAGGTATTGACCAGGAATACTGCAAGATAGGCAAAATCAAGAAACTTGAACTTGGATGCAAAAAAATATGTAATCAGGACATTTCAGCTTAATACGTACAGACTTAATGCAGAACTGATTTGTTTAGCAGACTGATTTGACAGTCGCACATCGCTTGACTTAACACAATATCAAAGTAGCAAGTTCCAGTGATTTGCTTTTCACAGAATTGTGCTCTTATGCTTCAGTCAACTTTTGAAGTTACTCTAATAATCCATTTTCAACATGTGCAATGTGTCAAATGGATTACCATGCAAAATGCCAAGTGAATCAAGACTCAGTTTTTCGGATCATGAAATAGTACTTTTCCAATTATTGACGTTGTAGTTGTACCAGTTAAGGATCCCTTAAATATCAATGCACAAAAATACATTAAAATACTGTATGTTAATTACTTTATACACATAGCATTAACCTGCTGTCAGCGCATCAACTAACCTATGTGTCGTGGGAAAGTAGCGATGTAATCTCCGGGCTCATGTGTCCAACAGCCTTGGCTGCCTCCAAGATGGCTCTCCGGTACATCCCTTTCTTTTTGCGGTTGAACCGGGACCTGAAGAGCTCTCTGAAGGGTGAAAGTTTGGCAACAGAGAGCTGCGATGTGGTCGGAGAACCAAACCATGCCACTTTTGCCTGGGGCCACTGGGCCTCGCAAGTGGCAGTCTCCTCTTTACGTGTGCCGCTGATGCTGAGGACCCGTGCGGGCCACCAGGGGAACCCATGGATTTTTCCCCACACAATGTCTCCCACCGCCACAGCGTGACCTTCTTCGGTCACACACTTCGTCATGCTGCGAGTGTGTAAACGCACAGTGAGCGGCGGCACTGTCTTGCAATCGTCCCGAGAAGGTAATGAAGATGAAGTTACGGAGAGGTCTTCGCCCGGTGCCAAATCGCACAGCTCTGGTGTCGTGCCATCCGAGCTGAAGGACTTGGACTCGTCTAGGCTGTCGCTGCTGCAAACTGACAGGCTAGAAGAATCTGCTTTTCGTTTACGGAAATTGATGAGAAGTGTTAGGTCACTGTGGCCGCGATCCGCTTCCTCTCCTGAACTCCCTGACCACAACTCAAGAGAGTTCTTGCCTTCGCCCGAGTCCTCAGAGTGGGCGAGGCAGGGTCCCGGTGCCCTTGGACTTCGTCTTCTGGCATCTCCGACAAGTTCCGCCTCGTACTCCACCACGCTCTCGCCGTGTTTCCTCTGTGGGTGTCTCAGGCGGATATTTGGAGATGGTAAATCCTGACACACGGTGGTGAATGGCCTTGTTAGTTTGAGTTTGGGAATGGATACTGTCAGACCAGACCGCCGAGCATCTAAAATGTGTCTTTGCTCCTTAGTGGCATTAGTAGGTATCTTGCCGTTCTCTCCCAAGCCATTCTGCGCTAGCTGCTTGGGACAGAATGGTTTCACGGAACCGTGGACTCGCGAAGGGATCTTCATGACCTCTCCCTTGCCCTGTGGAGTGCTGTAGGAAATCTTTATGACTGGACTGTGGGGAATAACGTCACCTCCAGGGAACTTCTCCCCTTCAGCTTCACTCCTTTTGTCCTTCCTGAGGCGTTTGCTGTCAATGCTGGTGCCGTTTTCCCTTCTCTTATTGTCCTTTGCTGCGACAACATCATTTTTCTTCGAAAGCTTATTAGGTGTATCTTTGTCATCTCCGTCATCGTCACTATGTAGTGTATTTTCTTTCCTGGAGTTCTTTGTATTGTTCAAGCCATCTTTGCTGTCCTCATCACTATTCAAGGTGTTTTTGCACTTTTCACAAAGTACCTGCCGCGGCCGCAGACGGATGGTACTCATCGTCATGCGGCCAGGTTCTCGTGTCCGCCTCTTCTTCCTCTTTATGGGTCGGGGAGGGGGCTGTGGCACCCATTGGCTGTAGCTGTGGCGTACCCATAAAGGCTGGGGGAAGGGGGCTCCTTCAAAATAAGGAGGGTATGGCGTCTGTCCAGTTGGCACTGGTGTGGGAACTGGGCAAATTGGAGGCGCAGTAGCTTCGGGAAGAGTATTTTCATCCTTTGGTCTTTGTGATTCCTGGCTCGAAGATTTGGAATCTTGCTCCTCACCCACAACCGGTATTTCGCAAGTTGTTTGAGATATCGGAAAGTCGACTGGCTTTGTTGCAAAATCTGGCAAACAGAAGAGCCCGGTCCTGAAATGATAAAGAGAGGGGGGAAAAAAAAAAAAGAATAAATCAAACACGTAGTAGTATTTAAGAAGGAAAGTTCACTAAATGATTACAAACACAAAATCCAAAATTAAGTAACAAAATCCGTGCATTTTCATCCCGCTCAAGGGGCGACCAATTTGCAACTTGTTGACTGAAAATGAAATCACAGTTGCTCAGCAGGCTACCAACTATTAGTCACAACTCACCTTGCAAATATCATGAGAGGTCGTTCGTTATTAGGGACGCACAATAACCACCCCCCCCCCCCCCCCCCCCCCCCCACCCACTGATATTGATAACAGATAACTTTTTGCATTTCCGAACTGTTAACTTCCAACAATTACTTGTCCATGTAGTTCTGGGAGAGAATTTTTACGTTAATTTGTTAAGGTTAGGCAATGAATTAACCACAGAGAATCTTAACTTTCTTTTTCCACATATTATTTTACTAGTCTAATTGTATGACGAGGCACACCGCTAATGAGAACAATGCATCTCATAATACTCAATTTCTGAGCGTGGACCGCAAAATTCTGGATTAAAATAAAAAGAAGCACTGAGAAAAGAGTATTATAGCAGACTTCATTAGAGACATCTACTGTATTTTTCTATTGTCCAACTACAATTGGACAAACTTTGCAACCTTGCTTTGACATGCATTTTGAAATTCTTCACTTATGGAGACAAACGTGTAATACCAAAGTATTTTGCACCAAATGGAAGTTGTAATGTCACTCTTTTGTGAATATTTTCATACATGGATGTCCAAAAACTAAATTTGGGATGGCTGGACCGCAACAATGTTATGTTGTTTTCATAATAATTTAAATACACCAAGGAACACCCTGAAGTCCCACTCTCTTAATCCCCAAACCACTTCACTGCAAAAAATAAATTAATAAAAAAAAAATATACAAAACACAAATCACTCGGGAATCTGGGGTATACTCTTGAGGAGTCCGAGTTTTTTTTTTTTAGCACATTCTTGGCAACTTGGGGTTATTTGTGATGACATTATTCATTAGTGTGCAATTAGGGAGCTGGTTATCCCCTTGAGAAGAGAAGGTTGCCACTGAATAAAAGTCTCTTGATGCTTTTCTTTGCCTCACTGATGTGGCACCAAGGAGCCACAAGACTCACCTTAACAGTGACTTGACAGCACACACACAGTGCTGTTGCCTGTGACAAGGAGCAGGCAAGGCAGGTCAAGCACACCACAAGGACATTGTGTATCGCTCAATTTGAGGACATTTCATGTTGTATGCAGGGTTAGTTAAGGTCTCAACAATGACATTAAATTATGAACTTAAGTAAAATTAAGGTTTTGTTATTAAGACAACATTTTTTACCTTAAATCGTGGCCTAATTAAAATAACTTAATGATCATATGAAAAGCAATCTTTGCACACTTTGGGAGCAACTCTGTCCTCATATAATTTTGCTCATCTATCAAAAGTAAAACGCCAGTAGCTTTTAAAAGGTACTCAGCGCTTACAAAAACGCTTACATGGGAGACAAACACACACACACAGCAGAGAAGACATTATAACACATTGGTACTTGCCAACAATGTATACTCTTCATGGCCCTCACATTAAAGGGCTGACTTTTAACTGACAAAACATCTTATCAGACATGAACTGCTCTGCTCTTTGAAAACGCCGGTTAAATCATGTTTCACCACTGCATGGTCACATTACATCCTGATATTCTACTCCATCTGTAGATAGAAAAAGATGACTTTTTAAAATCAAGCCTATCTACAACACCTCAAATATAAGTCAAAGGGCCATCGTTAGGATGAACGTGAACATTACATAACACAATATTTTAAAACTTTACATATGTATTGGATACTGTACAGGCAATCCTTATTTTTACTGATTACGAAGGAGCTTATCTGTATGATTAATGCTAACAATAAGCTATAGTTGAACTCAGTGGTATTCCCTATTGTTCATGTAAAGCCTTGACCGATCTCAATAAATGGGGCGACTATCTTGACATTCACGATACAGCGGCGGTGAAACGACGCATTTGGCTGTATTATTGTCAGCTATAATGAAAATAGAGGGATTAGCTAGAAAGCTAGCACGTTAGCTACACTGTCAGCTACAATAACCCATATGCTTTTCGTATTGAGGCCCAGTCGGCTAACTAGCCTGCGTTATTAGTTAGCATCCTCGGTCCATTAGCTGCGAGCTAAGTCAAATTAATTTAAGCCACAAATGATCAAAGTGAACATAAGAAAAATGACACTCACTTTTTGTTGCAGTCAAGTAATATCCCCGTGTAGCTCCTTTCTCGATAGGTCAGCGTCACCAACAGCGTATCGTTAACTATTTGATCGATAGTGACAGGTAGCCGAGAGCCGGCCAGCAGCTCCTCGGCCGCAGCCTCCATGTTTCCCGTGGTGAGGTGTCCGGCTCGGCGGTGCTCGATCCGGGCCAAGGGAGCCACGGTCGCGTCGGCTAAAGCTCCGTCTCCCCTTCGCTATTGAAGCAGGAGGCTACAGCAGGGCATAAAATGACGCCATCACCCCTACCAAGTCAATTACACCAATACTGCCACCGCTGACATCACACCGCCTATGCAAGCAGGAGAAGCGAAAAATCGCTCAAGACAAGGCCTTCCCTTTCTCTGTCTCACTTTGACTTGATCACGGTCATTATTGGCAAACTCAAATGTTTTCGGTTTTGTTAGCATCACGGGATTTTTAAACTATGTTTCAGGCAAAATTTGTGCACACTTATTTGAATAGGGTGTATTACAGTTTATTTGAATCGGGTGTCTAACAGCTTACATAAAATATACCTTACCTAACAAAAACAACGATATTAGCTAAACCTTGCAATTCCGGTCAGGCTGATCTAGTCTCGTGTCATTGTGTTTTTGTACTCACTGATTTATGTATTAAACATTCACATTAACCTAAGGTTTGTTTATTGAAAACCATGAACGTGAGTACATGAACATGATTGAAGTCAGGGTTTTATGGTCTTTATTCTGAATAGAAATATGATGCCTGTTACAAAATGAAAATACTGTATTGAAATGTGTTGAGAGATACAGTATCGTAAAACACATTAAGCACTATATTCCCATACATGAGATTTATTATTTGTATTTCAATATATACAGTATTGAACTAGATCGTAATACTCTACGTGGAAAGTGGTATTTAAAAAATGTATTCAGCATGATATCATTTGAATATATAATACATCACATCATATATGTATGTATCATTGTTGTATATTTACATTTTTTCCGCTTTGGAAAATAATATATTGGAATATGTTGCAACATATTTCAGACAATATATTGGTATGTATATTTTTCTATTGTTAGGTCCATCATGATCATAAATCCGTCCCCTCAAAAAAAAAAAAAAACATCGATCTCGTGGGTTTTTGGTTGAAAATGTGTTAGTCAGTAGCAGTTCCATTTTTAAACCTTGTGCTGTACTTTGATCATTTGATGTTTACATCAAAGGCAGTTCACATCAATGGGAAAGCATTGAAAGAAGGCACAAGGGAGCTGAAATTTCACCCAGATAGTGACATGTCAATGTTCAAAATGGCACAACCACTTGGTTATCACATTACCAAGAGTGTGTCATCCATTGGCTAAAATACTGTGAGAATTATGTGAAAGGAAATGGCCCAAAAATACTAGACAGGATAAAACCAAGCAGAAAGAACAAAAATATGGAATCAATTTTCAGGGAAAAACATGAAATCCCCCAACCATGATAATTCTCAATCTACTTTGAAGCATCTTACACATGTGTGTTGATTTGCAGTTAAACAAAAGTGATGACATCTTGGAGGGATGTTGCATTAATTGGATTGACATGAATCATGGCTCTAATACACAATGATGAAAAAGGTGTTCGTTCAAAGTCAGCCATTTCTAAAAATCCATGGAAAGTACATATAAAAGGGGCATACTACTGATATACCAAGGAACCCATAAACACATCAAGACAGGGAACATCAGTTTCTCTTGACAACAGAAAATTGATTTAAAATTAAAAATTAAATTAAAAATTAAATTTTCCATTTAAAACTTCTTTCGAATTGTGTCATGCATGTTTTTGTTTGTTTGTTTGTTTTGTTGTGTGTGTGTGTGTGTGTGTATTTAACAGATTCAAACAACTGAATTAACCATTCTCTCAGAACAGGAATATCATATCTTTTGTCATGTGTTGTAAATGTCTCCTGTGATGACACACACAAATAAACATTACCACCTTTGTCCTGCAATTTTTGTCATTGAGAAAAAAGTCAATAAAAGGCAGCTTTTGATAGTAACCAAATGACATCAATATGTGTGCCTGTGGTAATGAAGTAGGTCAGTGTTTCCACATCTTGATGTACTACTGCTGCAATGTGCACAGCAGCTGTACCCCTCAGGTCTCTGTATCCTATGCATCGTTTTTCCATTTTTTTCATAGCATGGCTGCTAAACTCCCATTCTAGATCTTTCTCAGCGGATTTGAAGGTCTGAACAAAGTCAAAGGCCTCTCATACAATAATTCTTTTATAAGTGATTCACAATCAGGGCACTGTGGCACCCAAATGTCCCTTGAGAGATCATCATTGATGCACTGGAAAAATATTCAATATCACTTTGTTCAGAAATGATGATGCATTATTCACTATTTGAGTACATTTAGTCATGCTACTGACATGTAGTGAAAGGAAGAACATTTAAATGCTCTTCCGTTAGATGGAAGAAGATATAACTAACCTGTGTATCCACCTGTTCTCATAATGTACATCAGAATAAATCATGGCATCCTTTGAAGAATCATCTTTGTGTTCATCATATAAACTAATTTATGGGCAAACTGAGACAAGACCATTTTTATCTAATTTTTTGTGCTTAGTATTACTTTTTTTGTGTGTGTGGTGGAATTCTTCTCACTCAAAAATATTGGCTGAGAAACACTGCTCATTGTTAATACAGATCATCATAGATACTGGTAATTCTTCAATAGATTGGGAAGATTTCATACATGTTCCTGATTTGACCATAGATCATATATTATATATCAATGGCAGGTGGCTAAGAAGAAGGATGGACGGATGGAAACTACGTTTTTTTTTTGTTTTTTTTTTTACTAAAAAAAAATGCTACTTCAAACAAAGAATTGCTGATTTTCTTTTGCAGATGTTAAAACGTCCACTAGATGTCTCTAGTTTCTCGCAGGCAGCGAAAACACACAAAACAAATGTCCCTTTTGTGTTAAAGTTCAGAATTTTATGCCCTTTGTCTGTTAATTACACCAAATATCCAAAAGGATACGTCCAAGATGTAGTTTGACATTGTACTTTGCAGAAGTGTGCCTCTGTTTGTTTCTAATTGTATTTTGGATTGCATTTTTATAAAGATCGATTTTTCTGTGTTTTATTTATAATTTAATATTTGAGTGACAGAGATACCTCGTCTTCGTAGTATGCTAAAGATGAGTCAGATGGTTTCCTCTGAAGTCAATTGATGTCATTCACGCAGAGATTATCCTGTGTTTGTATCTCCTGGAACAGAAACATGTTTGTCTATTGTGTTTTAACCTATGGACAAATACCACGTTACAATTTTTATTTTATTTTTTTAAATAGCCTCATTCGTTTTATTGTTCTACTGTACATGCCCATAGTGTATTGTGCCCTAATCTAATTTCAAACTGCATTGAAAAGCTGCCATGTACACAGAGTGAAACCAATATTCTGACCATTTGTACAGTTACAATTAGTACAATTATTACAAAAACAATTATGCTTTCTTTCAGAGAGATAGTTAATAACAAAGTGTAACCTATTACTGTAGTTGTACGTGTTGCTGCATCATATAGGTGTCAAATATATTTTTATGGGTACCTCATATGCTGATCTATGCTAATCACTTACTGTATTGTACCCGAGAGATGTGTTTTGCTTGTACAATACGTTTTTGATCCCCTTCCAGGTTTTGATCCCCTTCCAGTATCATCCGTGTGGTGAATGATGTCGGAATATATATATAAGCAAGGAAGCTGATGCCTCTATTTTTAGCACTACAGCAACATTTCTGTCTTTCATGTGTGTACACTGTATTCTGATGGTCGTCTCGCAGATGTAGAGCTTGTCTGCCCCCTTGTGGCGCAGAGTAGTCAGTTTGACCTTTTTTCTTTTTTTTTTTACTACAAGGGCACGTTCAGAGAATTTTGGATGTATGGTACGGTACAATTTTGCCCGGAGGAGCACGTCCGCTTCACAGTTCAGGGCAAATCCACCTCACTAGGACCTTCCTGTATGGTTTGCATGTTCTCCCCAAGCTCACGTGGGTTCTCTTCGAGTACCCTGGCTTCCTCCCACACTCCAAAAACATGCATGATATTGGATTTACAAAATTGTCCTCAGGTCTGATTGGGTGCGTGAATGGTTGTTCGTCTCTATGTGCCCTGTAATTGGCTGGCAATCAGTTCAGGGTCTCAGCCGCCGACTGCCCGAAGTCAACTGGGATAGGTACCAGCAAGCTTGCGACCCTTGTGAGGATAAGTGGCTATAGAAATTGGATGGATGGAGGGATGGATGGATGGATGGATGAATGGATGGTAGGGTATCTTATTTGTTAAGTTTTTTTTTTCCCCCCCTCACACTCTGGTTTTGAATATGCTTTCCTTTAACAGGGTCCTTGGCGTTTGTGGGCGAAGCAGACAAAGCACCTCGTCGTGTATTATGATGAAAGAAAAACGTGTTTGACCTTCATGAACGTAACCTTGTCGATGTTTAGCGTTAATTGTGTTAGGACACAATAATGGTGTGCTACCAAACTAGAATGTTCATGTAAAGATCAGAAGAAAGGAAAATCTTTCAGGATACAAAAATGTGGTCCTTTATTTGACTTTACAATAGATTGTTTGTCATCCAGTGCTTTATTTGCAGGTTCTTTCCTTTGTTTTAGTCTTTTTCTGTGCTGATTCTCGAACAACAATAAAGCAAATGCTCACTATTTAGGATGCTTTGTCATGTTTCCCTTTATGAATGAACCATTGGGGAAAATCAAACATCAATATTATGAAGTATAAATTAAGTATAAATGAAAGCTGTGTGACAGAATATTACGTTTTAATGGAATACTATACTTTGAACTACTGCTGGTGCTAAGAGGCGCATAAACTTTAGATGTAGCAATGTAAAGTTGACAACAAGCATTTTGAGTTCACCAACCTTTACATTAAACAATATTTCAATGAAAATGAATGGATGTAAATTTGTTTTATCGCAGAAATGTTTTGTTTGGGTTGGACACCTTATGTTTGGAATCCCAGAAAGGAGGTTCGTTGAAGCAGCACAGTTGTCACCATGTCTGCCTCACAGTTCAGAGGTCCTGGGTTCATTTCTACCTTTCCCCTCACCTTCCTGTGTGGAGTTTGCATGGTCTTCCCGTGCTAGCGTGGGTTTTCTCTGGGGACTCCGCTCTCCTCCGACTTTCCAAAAACATGCATGGTAAGTACAGTATCTTGGAATCCAAATTGCCCTTAGGTGTGATTGTGTGTGTGAATGGTTGTTTCTGTGTGCCCTGCGATTGGCTGGGAACCAGTCTAGCACGTCCCCCGCTGACTGCCTGAAGACAGCTGGAATAGGCACCGGCAAGCCAGCAACCCTAGTGAGGATAAGTGGCTAAAAGAGGGATGGGTGAGCTATTGATCCATTATGCTCCACAGCACTCAAGCCTTCTCAAATTTAGGTAATTCAATTGAATAAACACTAGCACATTAACTCATTTTATAAGGGAAACAGTTAACAGAGAAGAAAAACTAAAAATGCCAAAAAGAACTAAAGTACTTTAATGATTTGTTCTGCATTTTTGCATGAAATCCCTTTTTCAGAATTCAAATCAAATTTAATTGTTGAAAGCCAAATCACATGAAATATGCAAATGCAAAGATGTAAAGTGTTTATTGCCAAAGAGTTTGAAACCATGTTTCCCTCTTGTTACATAGCCGTGCATTGTTTCAGTAATTTAAAATAGCTTCTTCAAATTGAGCCAAACAGGGATACAATTATTTTTCAATAATTTTTGATGAACATAACTAGTTGCAACTCATGTTCAGGTGTGAGTTCCAGCCCAATGATGCCCATTTCACAAAATGTTTATTTTTAGTTCAGATTTGGCAATATAATTAAGTAAATGATTATTTCCCTATCACGCCAGTGCTTCTATAGCACTTCATTCTGATTGGGAGCACTTTTATTCCTTTTTTAAATGTGGCACAACGAGCACAGCCAGGTCTGTGCCTTGTACTCACAATAAATGTGCTAGTTCATCACTGCCTAAGACAAACTGCTCAATATGTTGTTACATTGGAGTCTTGTTTGATGTTTCCTTTGTGGATTGGAGAACCACGGAACAATCAACACCATAGCAATAATAACATTTATTCTTGAAACCAAAGATAAGGAGCTTTGCAACAACTTGCTGTTATACAGGATTGCCACGCCTCCATCAATAGATGTTATTCTATCAGGTCAGCTATCAGCATTGCTTTCCCATCGTCTTCGATATGCTCTCATCCTGCTTAGGCAGACTGGACTCATCTCTGGACACAACCTTCAGACACTTGTTCAAGATCCAGTACATGTATTGTCAACAAATGGTAATGATAACTGGAACCTCAAAATAATAATAGCGACGACAGACCTGATAGTTTTGCATGCAGGCTAGGAATATTTGCCACATTGTTGCAAAGCACATTTGTGCTTAAAAACGTGCATCACCTAAAAGGAAAACTAACAATCAAATACAGTACATTAGAATCAAGGCAAAGCAAAAATATTTTTCTGAACTTTGATTCTTTTTATTTAATATATTGTATCCCTAATGGTGTGCAGTTTGAAACTGCTCCATCAGAAAGCACAAGTAAAAAAACATCCATCCATCCATCCATCCATCCATCCATCCATCCATCCATCCATCCATCCATCCATCCATCCATCCATCCATCCATCCATCCATCCATCCATCCATCCATCCATCCATCTACTTTACCAGTTTATCCTCACTATGGTCACTGGCTTGCTGGTGCCTATCCCAACTGTCTTCGGGCAGTTAGCGGGGAACAACCTGAACTGGTTGCCAGCCAATCTCAGGCACAAGTAATGAAACGTTGAGTTGTGTAAATATTTTAATGGTTGTTGTATGTACAAAAATTGCTTTGACAATGCATCATATAATTCAAGGGTGCTGCACATTCAAATCTTCACGTTAAAGTCGAAGCCAATTATCACAAGGCAGCAGATTTCCCCCTGGAGACTGCAGGCCTGTCTTTCCTAATAACCTTGTCTGTAGCCAGATGAACAGAATGACTCTGCTCATTGTGTAGCAGCAACCTTTCCTGTGGAGGGCTGTCTTGGTCTTCTCACAGTGATTAGCCAAAGACAGCGCTTGGTGAGAGTGCTTCCGTTTTAAAGCCGCAGGTTATTGATCTTTTTTCATCTGGCTAAAAATATTACAGGGTAGGAACTAGAAGGACTCAACTGTGCGGCACATGACGTCTCCAAGGGAACAGAGGTGACACCAGAGAAGCAGGCCAGGAAGCTATTTTAGTGGACAGCCAGTGTCTCGTTGAAGAGGGAGCAGATGGCAAGGATGCACGTGCATAGTGAACCAATCTTTGCTCAATGTTAAGGTGCCTTTGATTCACCTGGAGGGGTCCCACTCACTTGTCACTTAGTATAGCACTCCTCAGGTAACGGAGGGCACACCGGAGCCCTTCATGCACAATGTCAGGTGAAGGGAAAATCACGCCCTTCAAGTTCAGTGGTTTGAGGCTTACCATATTTCCTTGCATGGATAATGGACAAATGTTAAAACATTAGGGAAATGCTGTTGCCTCTTATACTGTATTTGAATTTGTTTCACACTATTACACTAACTATGAAAGTGAGTGAAAGATTAAAAACATGTTTTCCAAATAATTGAGCATATGTTGTTTTTGATCATTTTCCTGAATAGTTCAGTGGATTTTAAGCGGATTGCATTTTTTATGATCAACAATTATATTAGCTTTAACAATTCTATAATAATTGCTATCTTATTGAACACACCATCATCTATCTAGCTGTCTGTCTGTCTGTCTGTCTGTCCTGTCCTGTCCATCAACCCACTCATCCATCCTTCCATCCCTCTCTCTCGCTGTCTCTTTTCAACTGTAAAAAGTTTAACTTAAGTAGAATCTCATATTGCATCGTGGCCAACAGTAAAGCAAAGATTGTTACATTGTTAGTACATTGTTAGTATTTCTTGATTAAGATGTCATATTATGGTTATTAGGTTATTATTATTTTGGAATCATATAATACCAACAATGTAGTAAATATCAGTCAGTCAGCATAGAAGAGCAAACGTGAAGCTATCATACAATTTCAGAAGGGAATGATGCAACTTTATTTCTGAGTTTTGGCCATAACAAATTAGAGAGGAGTTGGAGGAGGACTTGGGGAGACCATGTGTCTGATTTCCATTCAATTCTAAAACCTAAGGAGGGAAAGTTGGAATCAATCACGGAAAGCTCAAAATATCTTACATGTAAACAGTTGAGGTGTCCATTGTTGTAAACAGGTTGTGCAATACAGCGGATGTTCTTACTGACCTTTAGTTGGCTATCGTTCAGAATTCTTGCTGGGACATGCTTCATTTGAGTTCTGCCCTGGCATAGTGTCTGTTATGAGCAGCCTATGTGCTCAGCATCTTCAGGCAGTATTGGGTTGGTGTTGTCCAGGTAGGAGATGTTAGATTTTTTTTTTTTTTTCATTTTCTGTCTTGGCATAGTTCACTCCTTGTGGGTTATTTTGTCAAGATTTAATCTCCGCCTGCTGTAAATGACCAGCATTCCAAACATTTGACGTAAGAATCCAAGCGCAAGCGATGTAGTTACAGTCACTGTGAGCAAGAGGTAGTCTACTAAAGGCACTTTGCTCAACTAAACAACTTACTCTTACTGGCTTTGCTTCATAATATAGTGACAGGCTAGCAAATGTGTCAACGGTGTTGTCATCACCATGTAATTAAAACAAAACTTTAAAAAAAACATTGCAAACATTACAATTAAACATGAACACATACGTTTCTAGACCAGTTTTGGTGGTGTCCATCTACCACTCAAATTTAAGATTGTTTGATTATAGTTTGATGTATTTGCATTTTAAACAAGCTAGAGAACTGGGTTAACATCCAGCACTTAGTTGAAATACAATATTTCAACAACAAAATCACTGCAACGCCTGCTCACGGCATCAAAATAGTTTGTTCCACATAATCGCCTCCACCGCTTCACCCCTGATTGGCCACAGAGCGCCCTATTTGAACAGATGATTGTGTTGCCTTCCTGTGACATACAGACAGTAAAGTCATGATGTTAGTTATAGATACCAGTTTTGTACCAGGTTTTCCAGAACCATTTACATTCTAGCACTTAGTACCTTTGACAGGGGATGCTGTTGTGTACCTTACACTGAAAAGATGTCTCTGTACGACTTCTTTTTTCGAAAGAGGTCTCCACATGACCTCTTTACATCTGTGAAGCCCTTTGAGACTTCGGTGATTTAGGGCTATACAAATAAAATTTGAGTGATTATTTGATTGATACCTTACAAACACTTACGATCATTATCAGTGCCATTATATACAGTATTTTTATAGTTGTGGTTTTAAATTGTGTACGTAGTTTGTGTCAGCTGTTCACAGATTGGACGTTAATGAACAAATGTATTATGTTTCCCTTTCACAAAATATACAAAACAGTTTCATGAATCTTGCCTGGCAAGGAGCTCAGCAACCTCTCCACCAAGAGGTCTCCACATGACCTCTTTACATCTGTGAAGCCCTTTGAGACTTCGGTGATTTAGGGCTATTCAAATAAAATTTGAGTGATTATTTGATTGATACCTTACAAACACTTACGATCATTATCAGTGCCATTATATACAGTATTTTTATAGTTGTGGTTTTAAATTGTGTACGTAGTTTGTGTCAGCTGTTCACAGATTGGATGTTAATGAACAAATGTATTATGTTTCCCTTTCACAAAATATACAAAAGTTTCATGAATCTTGCCTGGCAAGGAGCTCAGCAACCTCTTACTCTAGAATTGACCCTGGTTAAACATATTCATCTTTGCTTCGCAGTACCTGTGCCTGTTATCTCTCGTGTACAAATCACTTTAAAATACAAAAAGAAAAAAAAAACTTAAAAAAAAAAGGGAGTAACAGATTTTACCAACAGGGCGACTTGAGCCAAGCGCAGGCGCTACTGTGGCTACGGATCTGTGAAGCCCCCCACCAGCAGCGGCAAACAACATCAACTACTGATCATATGAACTACCACTACATGAAATTCGAAATTATTTGGAGCAGGAGCGAGGAAGAGCCCAAGTCACAGAGTGTATTATGGTGTGTCGTTCTCATCAATGAATGCACAAGACTATGAATTCTCAATCTCAATCTCAAACCATTTTACTACAGAAAACAACTCACACACCCCCATCAAACAAAGTCCTCCATTCAGTCCTGTGGTACACTTAATAAAGTGCATTGTTAAGTGCAGTTCATTTGTGTTTAAATGGTAAATTAAAGACAATTGCATCCAATTTTCAAGAACTTTCTAAATTGAAAAATCTTTTTTTTCAGTAATGTTTCCCTTTTATGTGCAATATCATTCAAAACCATCATTATTTGCTTGTTGTAGGTTTTTTTTATACAGAGTTTATGTTCAAACTGCAGTTTACATCATATATTATGTAGGACTAAAACGTCTGTCTTGATTTAATGTTGGTGATTATGGTGGTAATTGATGTTATGTAGGTGTTATGGTGGTAATAGTGTAAAAGAGAGAAGCGCTGCCCTCTTCCATAGGTTGCCATACGCTACAATTGCCCGGCATCCACAATTATCACTCGCAGGCAGCCAAGTTAATCAGAAGAGATTAACTTCCGGTTTTTAGTTTCAACATAAAACATATTTGGAAACAATGATCTAGTATCAGTTTTGTAACATCACATATTTTAGAGACAGAAACCTGCATCGCAAACATATATTACCGTGGAAATTCCGCCTGTATTTGGTGTTCTGTGATTGCAGAGATTAGATAAGAATTTTTTTATAAAATATGATTAATAATATCTAACACGACCATTATGATCATTCTTAATAACTCCAGTCTCCATGTTAATATGATAATGTAATAAAATCCAGAACTGTTATGAATTGATAACATAAAATTAGACATTATTCTTAAAACTAAAATGAATAACTTCCGGTTTTGTAATCTCGATTAGCTTGACTCAGATCTCGCTGGGAGCTGGAGAAGCTTGAGTAAAGTCCGTGTGCCTTCCTCTAGCAGAAAACGGAAGACAACCGACCACAGGCGACACCGATAGGCAAGCTCATCGTGCTCGTGGAACTTACTTTAACACATTTTCACGCCATCGCCGTTGCTCCGTTCTTCTCAGTCAAAAAAAGGACTTCAGTCGCTTTGCCCCACCACCAGATCAAATAGTAGTAAACAACAGCGGTATACAAAAAAAAAATAAAAAATAAACAACGGATTGGTTTTGCGTGAAATGTGTGCCCGATTGCTCCTGGTCAGGGTTTACAATCTCCCACTCTGAGGTGTAGTTTCTCTTCAAGAGGCGAGGAATGCAATCTGGGCATCAATGTTTCACTGGGGAAAGTGGAAGAAGAGGATGGGAGCCAATAGTTCTTCAAAGAGACCCGTTTTTGACGAAAAGGAAGATGGTAAGCGATGACAAAGTGCTAATTACACTACCTTCGGAGTTTTTGCCGACTCTTCCCGTACACGTATTTTTAATTTACATTTGTTGTCATCATCTGCATGCAATAAGCGTTAGCTTGATAGATTGTTGCTGCCTACAGTGAGTTGTTCAAGTTTCTTTTGAATTAAGTGAAACTGTTCACCCATTGTTTTGAATTACAATCACAATGTCGCGTTTCCCTCTCTGTTTATACATATAGTACAATAAGTGCAGCATACAATCCACCAGCCAGTCACTGAAACATATGCCCATGCTTGAATGAATCCTTTGAGATGGGAACTGGTGGAGGACAGGGAGTTAATTGCATAATTAAGGCAAGATTAGTGCCATGCATGGAAGTAATGTTAATTCATGATGGCTTGTCAGTGAGGAAAATAAGCCTCTCTGATGTCCACTGCTGAATTTTGATGATAAAGTACAGAGCATCAGTGTTCTACAGAGTTAAAGGAGCAACTTGAGTAGCTAAATGAGGTCATTTCACCACAGGGATGTGGTCATATTGCCATCACAGCTTCCAAAACAGCAAGAATAACCCATTGCAGCATCTTTTTTTTATAGGCAATGGCTGGAAAATAAATATAAATAAATATTATATGCATGTATATTAATTTATTATATGTATGTGTAGACAACCATTCACACTCCCAATCACACCTAAGGACAATTTATTATGCCCAATACACCTGCCATGCATGTTTTTTGGAGTGTTAGAGGAAGCCTGACCTGGTCAGGGATCCGAGTTGACTGGCAAATTGACTGGTAACCAGTTTAGGGTGTCTATCGCCTACTGCCCAAAGTCAGCTTGGATAGGCACCAGCAGGCCAGCGACCCTAGTGATGTTAAGCCAAAACTCCACTAGACTCACTGCTTAGCGCTTGAGTCTGGTAGACAAACATGCAGAACTTCCTGTACATGTCGGGAGGACTGGGGTGTGAGCAGATAGATCAGAGATGATTTTCATGCAAGAATGGGTAAGGGTGAAGGGTGTTGGCAGATTGCAGAGTGACCTAGCATGGAGAAATGGGTTGGGAGGGGTAGCACGCTCAGCAGCATAAGTTTAGAGGTTGGAGCCTCACTGAAAACACTCTGCAATGTGTTGAAAAAGAAAGTTTGTGCCCCAAAATAGTGTCATACCGCCATACTACAGTTCAGAGATCACTGGACATGGGACAGAACGGTACGGAGGGTTTTACTAAACATATTTCAGGGTTTTACTATACATATTTCACACTGTATGCATGATCGCAAGCGGGGGGGGGGGGGCGGTGTTCCGGTTTTCGGTCCCTATTAACCTAGAACAATTAGGGATTAATGTAATTAATGCATTCCCACCTACAGACTTCTGTCAAATGAGAATTCCGGAACCCGGAAAAAAATGTATGCATTACATTTTCAATGACATATTACATTAATGATCAATCCCTTGCAACGGAACCTCCGGTACACGGAACTCAGAATCTATACGAAGCTCGCAGTAGGGTAAATGCTGAAAGTTCCCGCTTGATACTACGGAATGTGTAGTACGCAGGCAAACATGTTAATATGCAAAAAAAACAAAGCCAACAACTCAACATTAAAAATACGGTACAATATACAATGCTGTATTTATGTACACTGTATTGGCGTTATTTTATAAACAGTACAGTATTTGTTATTGCATTTTCCAGTATAGTGTTCATATACCGTACATGTTATGAATACTGCACTTTCTGTTTAATAAATGGGTTTTGGACAGTATATTTTTGCATTTTATTGCTTGTGTTGTTACACATGTACTGTATTTCGTTAACATACTTGCACGTTTGCGCACGACATGTACCGTTGCTTCCCACAAAAGGAAATTCTGTTATAAGGAAAGATTGGACAACGCAAATATGAATGTGTCATATTAAGCAGTAAGTGTACAATGTGAAGCTGCCATGATGCCAGCAGATGTCATCGAGTAAGATCCTTCTCACATTCTGGACCAGTGGGTCCATTCCAATAGAAGCACCGCAGTGGAGGTGGTCCATCTCAGAACCTACATAAGATTCATGTCTTTTTTGGGCTATAAATTGTGCAGGATTAGTCACACGTCATCATGGTGACTCCACCAATGTGGACTGACAATATGCATCAATATAAAAAATTGATATAATGAAGGCATAAAACAATATATTGTTCCTTTTAATGGGATAAAAAGTATAACATTAGATTTGCGGGTACAAATACTCAGATTTTAGAACGGCAGGTCGATATCAGTAAATACCACAAACGACGGATTTTGAAGACTTTATTTTTCTTGGTCTGGTTGTTATCTGTTTGTTTTCGTGCAGGTTCCTGGCCAGCAATTTGGCCTTGGCAGAGCTCAATATCTCTTGAGTGCTCTTGCTAATTCATTTTCTTTAATTAGGAAGGGGTACATCAGCATTGAAAGTTATTTACCGTTAATGCAAGTCTGCTCTCCTTGAAAACTTTCAAAGTGAGGATTCTGCAGTTTGTTCCTTTTGTAAAGCAGCGTATTCTCTTTCATCTTGTTTCATCCGATGCACTAATAAGAAATGGTTAAAGAGGCAAAATGTTGGAAATCATAGGTCTGTTGCAAATCTCTTGAGGAAGAGCATGTGGTCTAGATTTGGTAAAAATAACAACTGGGGTGGCAGTAGCTCAGCTGAGCTTTGGAACCAGAGGGTCACAATTTCAGTCCCACTGCAGAGAAATTGAATAATTTACATCTGGTTATTGGAAGAATTCTAATCTTCATCATGACTGCTTTCGAGGTACCCTTAAGCACCCTTACACTTCTATGACATTGCTTGTTGCTTTCCTGCCTGCCCAATGCCATTTTAACATAGGGTGCCATCCGATGCACCAAATTTTTGCCCATTGCATACCTGCATACCAGTTATTTGCATCTCTGTGGATCCTCCTGGAGGAGCTGAATGAATTGGCTAGGGAAAGGGAAGTCTTGTCTTCCCTGCTGAGGCTGCTGTCCCCTTGACCCCACCTGGATAAAGTGGAAGATAATGGATGGATGGTAGGAACTGCAAATATCTAAATAATATGGGCTTCCTATCAATTTATCAAGCTGACATATTTTAAGAGCAATTATGGGGGTGTATTTTAACTTTTTGTATACAAATACTTGTTTAAGGATTCAGCAACAAAATTGAGCACATAAGTGTGAGATTATCTGTTTTCTTGCCCAGTTCACTTTACAGCGCAAGAGACCATTTTTTAATCTTTGTGTTGTTTCATACTTGTTTTATTTCAGGGGATTGTTAAAATATGCTTGTGATGATCGTGCTGTATATGGTTGTGTGCTTAAATTTTAGTTGTGTATTTTTGATGTTAAAGCCAAAGGCAAATTTCCACTTATGTGGACAATAAGCTTTCATTCTTGGTTTGTGCTCTTGTGCGCGTGTGTCTGCCTGAATGTCTGAGTGTGCGTGACTGCTCTTCCCGTCAAGGATAAGTGTATGAGGCAATGAAAGCAGATTTTGTTGAGGATAAAGATAGCTGCGGAGAGATGGCTGATTACTCGCACTGAATGTTGAGACATCCACTTGCTTTCATCTCTGTTACAACTCCCACTTTCAGTGCTTTTATTGAACTCCACTCTGTGGCTGCCTGCAGCTACTGGCCTCTTATAGAGACCATCATAATTGGCCATAACCAAGTAGTGTAATATGTGAGGAATGCTGTCACGACTCCGATGGCAGTGTTATCACATATGTAGGGCTATAATTATTGATTATAAAAATAATTGATTAGTCTGTCAATTATTTGGTCGATTGAGCAATGGATTAAATTTTAAAAAAGTGTTGACAGCTGACTGTACAGCTGTTTTGACTTAAGGTTCTGTTACAAAACTGAACAACTGAAAAAGTTCAAATGTGAAATATAATTGTTCAAATCAAGCAAAATATATATGTATGTATAGGACAATATGGCTTCCAGGTTGGAATGGTGAGTTTTGACACTTGAATAGGCCGATTGTAAAATGTAAACATTACTAAGAATGAAAATGACAAAATACCTTTGAAAAAAATAATTCTCCAGCATTTTGTTATCTCTAGAGGCTCTACTAAAGTTTAGCGCCCTCTTGAAGACAAACATTCATATTGCACCATGTCAAAATCTAGATAGGTGAATAACTGCAACTTGGAAGGGCACAAGAGAGGTGCGTAAAGAATCGACTTAAGCACGAATGGGGGAAAATAGGCACCCAAGTGCATTAGTTGGAGAATGGCATGCAAACAACAAAGGAGGGGAATGAGGGCTTTTTCATAATTAATCTCCATTGTATGTTCTTAACGTAGACTCGTAATTTAAAGGCTGAACACACACGCACACACACGCACACACGCACGCACACACACACACACACACATCAGTCACATTCTAATAAATGAAAAAGAGCTTGTATACCGCTGACTGTAGCCATGGGCACATTTCACAAATGAACACTTTTTAAAAGAGAAATATTTTGGAATTTTTGGTTAAAACGGTTGCCAAGGGTCTAAACATAATGTGTTTGCCAAAACACCTCAAAGATTAAAAATCATGACACATTTTTCAACCAATTCAAAGCCTTGTTAGAACAAAAGACAATCCATGCTGTTTTTGTCCTGATTTGGCCTTTTTCTGACCAAGGATTTCAAATGCCAGACTACAGTACATTAATATCTTCTAAGATTGTCCTTTTATGATTGTTCATTTGTGGAAGCTTTCGAATCAGCAGAATTTTCCAGTGTATTTTGTTTTTGTTGAGAGCAGAGCAGACACAAGATGGCCAAAACTGTTAAAGGCTGGACTCTTTCTTTAGTTGTGAGATTTGTCAAAAAAAAAAAAAGTACAAGTCTTTTAAGATTTTAAAACTCTTTATAAGATTACTAGCCCAAGATCATGATGACCACAGGCATAGCTAGGGGGTTTCTATTGGCTTAGCATACTCAGATTGGAGCCCTGAGAGCCCCAAAGTGCTACTTATTTATAATATACATGCATACAATTAAATAACATCAATAAATCTTAATATCTAAATATTAAAATCTCAAAATCTTAAATCTTAATAAGATCAAGTGTCTACCATTGCAGCGTAAGGTAAACTGGAGTCTACCGTGCTATCAAGCTGCTGGGGGCAGTTTTTCGTTTTTAGCAAGAAATATATTGCTTCTTTCAGGCTATCCTAAATCCAGTCCCACTGCTGCAATTACAGGACTACTGTAGATTCATTTTGGGGAAAAAGAAGACAGCGGCTGACGTGCTAATTCTTGAAAAGGAACCTGATTTGAACTGTAGGTATATTTTTGGCTACAACATGAATGCAAATAGAGAGCAATTATTAAATCAATACAAGTGACAAATCAAAATGCTCTAGATTGTAATCCTTCTCAATAGGTATGTTGAACGTCTCTGAATTTGGGGGTGCTTGTAGATGTTTAGGTCTTTTATGTGTAGCATATTGCAGAGATGAAGTCTAACGTTAAACAGCATCACCCTCAGAAACCAATTATACTGGATTTCACTTTTCTTTCCTTCCTTTTGCATCTTTTTCTTGTGAGTTTCTATAGAGATTCATCTTTCTGCTTGTTTTTTTATGTCCTATCTGTGAACTGACTTCACCTATGTCATATGCAATCAAGTCAACTATATTTAAATAGTTTAGAAAATGAACTGGAGTTGCCAACAATGCAAAAGACGTTTCAAGAGAGTACACACAGTAACACCCATTCCCCCTATCAAATCGGTCCCCTTGGAAATCACTACTCATAACAACAGTTCCTCTCACGGGTGAATCATGTACTACAATGGTGATTGTCCAGCTGTGTGCTCCCAAACACACAATTTCCACTGACCGGTCGGCGCAAGTTCTAAGGTGGGCAACCAGGCCCGACTGCGAGGAGAAGCTTGCCTGAAGGAGTCTCCTGGCATTGTGTCATTGTGTTAACTTAACACTCAGCATCTAATGTATCATGTTGAACCTGAAAGGGATCTAACTCTTTGGGAGGGCTTAGGGTAATAAATTAACATTGTAACATGGATAAAAGAATCAAAAAGTTAGATTTCGATGATACGGGCCCTTCACCTTTTCTTTTCCGTGTCCATCTTGAAAATATCTCCCGAACTTTGAGGAAATGCAATACTCCTGAATTATTATTAAATTATGAATATATTTAGGACATTATATGACATTGTTTTTACAAATGGTATGGAAAATTTTGGACATGGAACTTTTGGGGGGGGGGGGGGGGGCAATTTAGTGTACAAAAGCCTATATAAGTGCATTCCATTCAACATATAACTGTATGTACTTACACACTATATTATGTATTGCATCCTTGTTCAATACTTCAATATTTCTAGATCAAAGACAGTTACTGGTTACTTTCATGAACAGCAAACATATACTTCCCAAACTACAGTACTTCCCTCTCATCTTTCAAATTCCTCCTCAAAGGACAAATTTACTATTTCTATCTCACTCGCACCATACATGCTAACATTTTTTGTTCTTACTGTGTTTATTTTACTTCTATAGACTTGGCTGCAGAATTTAGATAACTGGCACAGAAAATTACATAAGAAGCCAGCATGATTTTCCCAAGTGGTCCACAGTTTTTGAGAGGGTGAATTCTTGTGCCTGCTTCTTGCACATAGCCCAAAGTTAAAATAGGATTTGATAATAATGCTTTCATTTTATTAGTACAGATAAGGAATACCAACATAATCTACTTCCATTACGTTGGCGCAGGTTGCTTGGAACATTACATTATTTCAGCTTGGCATTTACTTTGAATGTGTTTGAAAGAAACATAGTATTTTGGAGTATGTAGTGCGGAAATCTCTGGTAAAGAGACATTGCTGTTTCAACCAAGTTGTTCGTTAAGTAAGGTTGGAGGAAGGTGACTGTGCTCTTCACATCACTGCTCAAGGACAAGGGAGTACGGCCAGTCTGTGGCTCCTCCCACCAAGCTCCTTGTTTTTGAGTTCACTTGTGTTGGGCTTGCCGAGGGGTTTATGTTTGAGTTGTTGTGTGGAAGGGAAAAAAAAATAACATCAGGTTAAGAAAGTCATTTAGCATGCACTTCTACACAAACTGTAATAGCAAGGTTACTGTAAAACCGATGTTTACATGCATCTAAGTCAGTAATCACATTTGCCTCCTACTCTAACCATATTTTGCTTAACCCCAGGCTTCAAATTTGATTATTTTAGAGGCACAAGCACAACTAATAATCTTTTATTTGATTATGTTGCCTATGAAAAGCTGCAGTCTTAAGTCTTCTTCATGTTGATCTGCTTCTGTTGAAGCAGTTTTCCTTCATTTGAGGGGTTTGCTCTACTGTTTCAAGTGCACAGCTCACTTCATGTCTGAAAAATAAGGCTGCACTCACAGTGCTGTCATACAGTATCTTAATTCTAACCAGATTTGTCCAGATATATAGGGCGGACTGTTCCAAGTGTTTTTAACAAGTGTCGGAATGAGAGCTGACCCTACACCAACCAGGCCACATTATTGATCCATCTAACAAGTTGTTGTAGCAACAATGTCAGAATGAAGACATCATGCAACAATGATAACGGTCAGTGTGAACAAATTCACATTCAGAGTATATGTCTGACCACGCCCAAGGAAAATCATTGCATGTCGTACTTTGTTTGGCGCGCTAAAATCTGGTGCAGTGAAGTTATATTACGTACTGACATCACAAATAGTAAAAACCGATCTGTGAGGTTCATTCTGTCAAAATCTTAAATGAAACGGCCTCTCAAATGTGGCCTCAAGGCGTCCTGCAAAAATTGGATTAAATGTACTTTGTGACTATTCAGACTACAAAAGAGCCTTCTAGTTTCAATCTCCATGGGCCACAAATCCGTTTTTGGCTAGCAGGCTGAACAAGGCCTTAGACTTTTATATGCCATTAGAACATGATTCTTCTAAGAGAAAAACCATTTATCCGTTGCACCCTTGAATAATTTTTATACAAATCATGCATTCATTTGTTGAAAACATTGCTATATGTAAAGTATGTTGAAAGACAGAATTTGATGTTAAGGCAAACATTGCATAACCGTTATGATTTAGGACCGTGAGCATCCTCCTAATTTAGAAGCAGGGTTTTTTTTCTGACACTCATACACAATACCTGGGAGTGTAAACACAAGTTTCATATTGGGGCCAGCACACACCAACATTGAAGTAGAGGCTTTGTGATGCTGAACTTGCTCTATGTTAGCAGTAATGTGTGTGTCAGTTTGACCATTCAATGGCCTGGTGCAATTCTAGATTATTTTTACCTTTACAACTCTTTATTCTGATACATTGGCTCCCTCCGGTAAGCACTCCATTAAAGCAACATTTGCCTGATAAACATTTTCTCAAATTGTGTTGGGGATGAGTCACTGATGGTGTTTTGGTACATTGGTCTGGGTTCCCGCTGAGAGATGATTCTAATGTGAGTGTGAACGGTTATCCTGTTACTTACTAGCGACCAGTTTATTGCTGAATAATTTGGCATAATAAGACCTTGTGTCTGTTCAATTTCCCTTTCAGACAGAATGTATATTATGATTCATGAGTAAATGATGTGTTGTGATGACCCTAATGAGTCAACTAAATTATAAACTGCTTCTTGCCCAAAGTCATCTGGAAAAGGCTCCTGCGGCCTACGAGTTGAACAGGATGGATGAAGTTAAGTATTAATGAATTGGGTAACTACACTCTAGTTCAGAGAAAGAACTAACAGACAATCACATCTTTAACTGTCCAAAAGTTTGAGTCTTCATTTTTTTTTTTTTTTTAAGTGATCCTTCTAGTGACTGAAAACAGCCTTCTCGCTTCCACAAGAAATATGCTGGGTTCTGTACCTGTCTGATGTGCTGCTTGTCCAAATAATGTCTCCTTAAATGGAAGGATACTGATGCTCTCAAAAAATCATAGCCTAACTTAATGAACTGAAGCATAACACATTTTTGCATATCACTTTATTATTACAGTAACAGTCCTACGCTTTCCTTTGCGAATCTTTGTGACTGCTCTTTCTCCTCATGTTCTTGGATGCCATTTCCTCCCACTGACTCCCACCACACAACAAATAGATCCTCAATGTAACCATTTGTAGACAGACTTTAGGTTATGGCATTTAAATAAAGGATCAGCACCCGTTTTGTCACTAGGATTAGAAATAGATGCACTTCAATTATCGTACAAAATGGTTGTGGCAGAATTGTTGTTTGACTTAGCAAATGTCAAATACCGCACACCACATTGTAACAGATTTGTGTGAAAATTACTTTCGGGTGATCAAGTCTAATATGGCCAATCAGAAGACTATATGAGTTACAGTAGAAACTGAAGTAGCTCACATCAGCTGAGTGGTTGTAAGTTTTGTGAAATCCCTAATACACTAACTAACATACGATTTTTAGGTCAAAATGAAGCTACTGTCACATTCTGCTATATGCCTTTTTCAACAGAACAAGCAAATAGCTAGAGTTTGTCACTTCTCAATTATTTTATTGATTGATTGATTGATTGACTGACTCTCAGTCATTTGTGATTATCAATGATTAGAACTCTATGTGCCAAGGCCCCAAGTATTTGCGGTTCACTGTAAATTTGTTTTTTTTAGAAAAAAATTCACGTGACAAGAAATTATTATACCTTAGACTTATCAGCAATGTATAGTATGTTCTGGTTAAATACTGTAGGCTTCGTCATGTGATTTGTGTGTGTGGGTACATAAGTGTGTATGTGGGTACATGCGTATGTGCGTGTGTGTGTTTGTGTGTACATGTCAGTTTCATTTGTCCAACAGAAGTTATGAAACACATTCGGGATTATAAATGCACATTGAACGATCTTAGTACCATATGGCGTCTGCCCTCGTGGTTTGACTCACCCCTGAACATTTGGGCAGTGTTACACTGGCAGACATCTCATATGTATCTCCTCATTCTTATCCTATTATCACTAGAGAGCTACTGCCGAAATTGTTGCATCCAATTGATGATGCTCTAATGAATATTTATGAGTACTGTTTGTGGAGCTCTGTGACTATGCTATACTATTGTTCAAAGAAGAAAAATGATGTCTGCTTACATTACTCATTGTTAGTGATGAGTGATTTAAATTCTCAAAATAATCAAAACTGCCTTCAGCTTCTGCAGAAGCACTTTGTACTTAAATTGATGGCATTGCTTTTGGTAGAGAAAATCTTATACAAAGTTGTCTTTGGTTAATGAGGAAACATCACCACAATACCGTCATGTTTAATGAACCCACAGTGCCACTGAAGATTTGCCAGCATTTTAAGATAATTCAGTTCCTTCTAGTGAAAAACAGAGCGAGATGTGCTTGTCGATGAAGGCTACAACTTAATGTAAAATATTTCACTGCATATATCCTTCATCACCATCCAAAGCATGTACTGCGGAGCATTCCAGGGATTGAGGATGCATTGAAGATCAAAGATCAGTGGAAGGTCTCGGTGCTCATTTTTTTTAACACTTTATGTCATCTTTCAAGTGGCAGCAAAATTACTGCAGCAAATGGAATTTTTACATTTAAAATGTTAATGATATAATACAGTACATACATTCACCTCTGAGCTGACATTTCAGCTATAAAGCATGGCAACAAAAGGCTCTTGAATATATCTTGGTTGTGAGAATAATTATTAAGTTATTACAGAGCAAATAGCTGCAACTTTGTTTTGTATTGTTTGTGTTATGATCCTTGTTCATACGCATGACACTCACACTCCAGTGTGGGCGTCTGCTGAAAAACTTAAAAAACTAATGCCTTGAAAACTTCTTTCTGTAATGTGACTTCATTCTTAGAAGGCCATCCATTTCTGCTTTGGTTTTATGCAGTGGATGCATCTGTCTCAAACATATGTGGGCAGATTAGATTGGCTAAGGAGGATTCTCAAAAGGCAGAAGAAGGTATTGATTTCACGAATCGTGTGGGACTTACCTGTACTGTTATTTTGCATTCCAGTCATATGGGTTTCATGGCTGGCTACTATGCATTAACAATGAGAGCTGACTTAAGCCACTTTTATGCGGCATTCTTGGCAAATTGGCACATGGAAGACTTAACAGTCAAGCTAAGATTTATTCACCTGTTCCTTTCAGAAAGAACCCATTGAAGCGGCTTATTGCTGAGAAAGTGCATGCTTGGGTGCAGCTGAGATGGAATCCCGCTTTCAGATAATTAAATGCTTGACAACGTCAGAGTGATAGTGAAAATTCCATTCAACACTAATGGATGTGGTCATTGAGCCTCGGGTGTTATATGTCAAATTTTGGTTGTGTTAAACCTCATTACTATTAGCGGAACCTGGCTGTTATTCCTCTGCTTGTGCTTCTGTTTTGGATAAATGTGTTATGGTTTTGAAGTAATATTAATGTTGTACCAAATTCTATTTTTGTTTCATTGAAAAGGCCTTGCTGTTTTTTTTTTTGGGGGGGCGTTTTGTCACAAATGTTTCATCATCAAACAACTTCAAATATTTGTCAAAGACAACACAAATAAACATAAAATACTGTTTTATAAATGAAGGTTTTATTTTTTTATCAATAAGGGTAGGGAAAAAAAAATCTAAATCTACACGGCCCTGTTTTGAAAATGTGACTGTTTCAAAACCTCATAACTTAAAAAACAAATAACACCTTTTGCAGTTACTCAAGAAAACTCTAATAAATGCACGAACACTGAAGCATATATATGAGCAAGGCAATTATTTTTCAATTGCGAGGCCCTCGTAATTCAATAAAGCAATAACTACTGTGTGATACTTTAAGAATGTAATATTTTTTGTTTTGTGTTCATTGTACATAAATCTAAGATTTCAATTACACTTTAAGTATTTTTTGAATTTTGAATATTTTACTGTTCAGCTTCCACACAATTCACTCGGTGGGTGGAGGAGCCAACCTGTTTTTAATTGTAAATGCATACTAGAGTTTTATCATTTTTATTTCATTTTTTGGCTTCCCGAATTATCATCAGTGGGTGTCAGTTATGTGCGGGTTTTGCTATTAATGGCCCGAGGGTGTCTTTATTAGCTGGGGTCTACTGTAGATAGTTTATATCTACTTTATATAAGCAAACTCAAAATATTTTGATAGTGAGGCAGACTTGAAAACTGCGTTACAATGTACTCGACAATATATTAATGAACATCATGCAGAAACATTTGTTATACTGCATTTCAGATGGTTGTATCATACACAGAAATGAATAGGAGGTGGTGCAATGGTATGCTTATCCTAAAAATGGGATTGCTGACACTTAATGGCATTAAAGCTATCAAGTTGCCCCCTTCAGACGATGCTTTGCCTCTTTCTCAGTCGTTCGAAGCGTTGGAGCTCAGCTCAATGCATCAGCTGACAGGGGAACTGTATACCTCGTCCTGTTTATCGATCATGTAGGGGTTCTCTAATAGCAGTAAGCTCCTTGGGGTGAAACTGGAATCCACACAATTTGATGTTGTGGGTAGAAATTTAATTTACAGAATGCACACTGGTACTTTGGCTTTTTAAATGACCTGTTCCCAAAGCAAACCAAGTCATGCTTTGTGAAATTATACAAGGACATATGTTTTTCTTCAAATTAATACAATGAAATACTGGGGTTACCTCCAGTTTGCTTTTCACATAACATGTGATCCTACCTTTTGTTCCATTGCTTTAACCTTTTTTGATATTTTGCTGAGAACTTTGATAGTGTGCAGATGGGCTGAAAATATTCATGCGTGTGCCAGATTCAACTGTTTGTGTGCATTTGTGTACAAAGGTTATTACACCTCAGTCCGTGTGACTAGCAATGAGGCCAGTCTCCAGTCGAAGTCAAGTAAACTGTCACAGCGATTCAGAGGGATACTGGTAGTTGAATGGTAATTTTGTTATGGCTTGAAGGGGTGCATCACTTTTACAGCCAATAAGCAACTTTGAGCAGGGTGGCAAGCAAAGTTGTGCAGGTAGAAATTTAACTTCATTTAAATGGCTTGGGCTCTCTCAATCCACACAGAAAAAATAAAACAACAACACACACACACACACACACAGGCACGTACATACATGCATATGAGAACACATTTCTATCACCATCCCCTCGACGTACTTCCCTGAAAACCACTACCTTAATTTTACTCAACTTCTGTCAGAGCGATCAATCAGTGAAGAAGTGAAAATGCTGGTGATGACATCGCGAATTAGCAGCTAGCTGGTTGCTCGCCTGCATGCCGGGTCATCACTGTTTACTAGTGTAGGTTAGCTTAGAATGCTGGTGGCGATTCAAGACAAGGCAATGCAAATTCATTTATATAACCTGTTTTATTATACAAGGTAATTCAATAGTAATTCATGGTTGAAAGTTCATTATAGTCTCTATAAACTTTGCTAATTTCACAACGTTTTTTCTGGTATACTATGTGTGTGTGTGTGTGTGTGTGTGTGTGTGTGTGTGTGAGACCACTGCCTTATATGGCTTTCACTACTGATTGTCTCTGGCGCTTGCACGACAAACCAATCACATGCTGCTATGGGTAGCACAGTCCTCGATCGAGGCTCCATTACAGTCAGTCAGAGAAATGCATGATCAGAGGTATAATGACGGAGTTTGTCGACCGTAAAATGATCAAAAAGACTGATGCTTAAATACACCAGTATGAAAAATATCGGCCCTAATACTCGACTCAATAATCGACCAATAATCGGCCTATCCCTATTTTTAGTACCGGCATTTTTAATCAGGAAGTAAAAAGTTACGTTGACCGAAGCCGTATGGTTGCCATGCCTTCTTGCTTACGCCGTACAAAAGCCGGCCAGCCACAAGACATCCATCCTTCCATGCGCTGACCTGGTCCCAATTGCCCGCAAATAGTGGCAGTTGTGTGTATGTTTATTTATTCATTTTTTTTCTTTAAAAAATTCAGCCTCTCAAATTAGGTTCTACTAGATTATAGCATTTAAATTTGATTGTTGAGCTTGATGCATATACTGGAACAACAATTTTCCCATACAAAATGATAGTGTTAATTTGAAAAACTCTTGACATTTTCATACATTTTTCAGTGCAAAACTGTTATCTTATCATGATTCCTTCATTTAGCCTTATTTCATTCAAGTACTTTAAGGTCGACTTTACACAATTCAGAATAGCACGTATACCATGACGTGGGCTTCTTGCCAGGAGCAGCTCCTCCACAGGAGCCAATCTCCCACTGCGGACGCCAGCGGAGCCCACTCAGCATATCACCCTGGTGTGTCAGCAGCTTCCTAACCCAACAGAGGGAAGACGTTGTTCTTTCCCTTTCGCTTTGATAGATCAAATCCTGTTGCGCTGCACGCTGCAAGATCTTGTCATTGTCTATTCAGTTGCATCCACTAAAACCTTTGGAGAAATAATGTTGTTTTTTTTTCTAATTGCTTGTGTTTTGGTAAACATAGGATTCCCTTGTTTCACAATTCACCCTACTCATTCTAAATAAGATCCAAAACACGATTCAACTAGTTATTTTTCTTGTTGCAATCAGCCAGTGTTTTTCACACGGCATTTAAAGATTGTCCTTTTTATTTAACAACAGACTCTAATGACGGCCAATATGATTACAGTTTTGTGCGGTCAGAGGCCTAATATCACCTAATATCAGTATTCACTGTATTTACGCTCTATGCTGACAATACACTACCATCTCCCATTGTTTTTTGCAAGTGTGTTTACTTCACTTGATTACCACTCTCTGGTGAGTGACATCAATTTAAAGGTAATTTGCAGTAATTTCATTATTGAAGATAATTCCCATAAACACTTGAAGGATAGCAATGAAAGTAATTGAAGCCCCCGTGTGGATGTTCTTTGGGGACTCTGTTGATTGCCTTTTAAGAATGAATGATCATCTGTCCTTTCATCATGCTTAGCTCTGCTATTAAATGATTCACCAAGATTTGAAGCACTTTGTAGCAAAATTAGAAAGGTCATATTTTGTAAGGCTGGCAAGTGGTTTGAAGTCAAGATGACCAACCGTCAAGAAGAAGTTTAATAGCATAGCACAACATAACTGTTGTGTTACTGTGAACCCATTCATTGACAGCAGCATTTCAGGTCTGCAATGTGATCGGTACGGTCAAGCCAGTGTATAGAGCTTTTATGACATGAAAAGGCTCAGGTTGCGGCCTCCCTAAAGATTTTTTTTTTAATCATTCTGTTGCAAGTATGGCATCTCGCATCTTCAAGACTTTAGGTTTCAAGTCTCAGCGCCTTTTAGCCTTAATAGTAGGGACACCCAAGTAATTTTTAACTAAGTCATAATATTAAAATAAACCTTCTATTTTTTCCCTCTTTTTGTCCAATTTATCTATAAACTGCAAAGGATGAATCAAGAGAAATTAAGTCTTCTTTGTTTCATTAGTTGTGATTTTTCTTGTTCTTTGAAAATATTCAAAAAATGACTTGAATTCTTTGCTCAATTGCATTGTCTTGACTTGCTAAATGTCTGTTTTATGTTGTACTCTGATTTACAATTTAATAATATTCTGTAAAGCCATATTTTGCCACAGTTTTAAAGCATGTAGACATGTATTTGTAGACATGTAGACATTTTGGTGTTACTAACGATGTGCAGCGTAAGAATACATTAGCACAAGGTGTTTCTTGTATTTAAAAAAAAAAAAAAACAGTATTCAACTGTCATTTCATGTTTAATAAACAGCACACAATCAATAGTTTGCTCATGGGCACAAGAATATGTAAATGTAACAGGAATGCAAGTTGTCATTTGTTTTTTATTTATTTAAGTCCCAGAAGTGTCTTTCAAACATATATTGACTTTAATTTTGATTTAGCTACTGCATTGGGGCAGATTAGGACTATGGACTATGGTGCATCACAATTTATGAATTCATTTAAGAATAAGGTGCCACAAAACAACCTTAAAACCAAGTTTTTACTTGGGACTTTGACAACGTTGCAATTCTGTGTTTATCTCTGTGTATTGTGACATTTTTTAATAGTGATGTAATATTTCTTTTCTTTTGTTCTTGCAGTGAACTTTGACCACTTTCAGATATTGCGAGCTATTGGGAAGGGCAGCTTTGGAAAGGTAATGTATCTCCTGATGCTTTTTAGTAGTATATTGTGCATCCTTGATTTACAACAGTTGTTTGTTGTGTACACGCCGCTGGCGAGCACTGTCCTTATCTCTGCCAAAGAGTGAGATTGGGCTTCCCATTACATTAAGCTTAAAGCCTACAAGATATATTGTTTTCTGACGTCGAAAGACTAATTAATAAAAGTCACTTAGAGGAGAGTCGATTTGCCTTTCAGCCCATGCCAGCAAACCTGCTGGGAGTTTTGACCCATATCTCTGTTTAATTACAGAGTAGTACAATACTGTCAAGTTGTGCTTGAATAAAGTATCTTGGTTCCCATGCCTGTTAGCGCGGCATCGTGAAAACCAATTACATTTACAATTTCTTTTCAGCCGTCCATTTTGATGGTCACACATCACATTGGTGATGAAAAGGACAAATGTCTGTGCTACACATTTGTTGGAAAAAAAATGTAGGAGATTTAACAAGTAAAACCAGGATGAGATGCGCTGCTGTGTTTGTCAACACAATTGGAGTCAAGAGATTATAGTCGTTTGTCTTCATTTTGAATCGTAAATATAGCGGGAAATACTGTATTTGCTAAGCCTTTCGTCTCTGCATGTTTTGCAAATTCTTTCCGTTTTGCTCTTCTCTAAACACACCCCTCCACCCCACCCCACTCACAAATATGTCTCTCTGTTGTGAAAAGTCATTCCCAATGCTGAATATATTACCATGCAAAATTATGTTAATACGATGTATTCCTTTGTTCCACCAAGCTGCTGTCACTTTCCTTCTGACACAGAAGGGAATATTTTGAATGCGGACCAAGGCAAAGAACCGAGTGGGGTCTTTCAAACATGTTTAAATCATGATTGTGGTATGGTGGTCCAGCGGGTTACTTAAGCAGGACTGTCAGGGTCTAATGAATATAACTTAAAAAGTAACTTGTGGGGGGCACGGTAGCAGACTCTTTAGCGCGTCCGCCTCAGAGTTCAGAGATCCAGGCTGCAGCCTTCCCATGCGGAGTTGGGATGTTCTCCCTGTGCCTGCTTGAGTTTTCGCTCAGTAATCCAGTTTCCTCCCACATTCCCATAAATCATGCAGATTAACTCTCCATATTGCCCTTAGGTGTGTTTATTAGTGTGAATGGTTGTTCCTCTTTGTGTGTCCTGTGATTGGCTGGCACCCAGTTGGGGTTGCACCCTTCCTACTACTGGGATAGGCTCCAGCAGCCCCGCGACCCTCGTGAGAATAAGCAGTTAAGATGATGGATGGAAGTAACTTGTAATCCAACGTAGTTACTTTACTATCACGTAATCTTTACAGTTACTTTTTGAAAGTAACTGAACAGACTCTACCCGACTTAAGACTAATTTGTAGCAACAGTGACAACACTCAAATGAGATCCAGTGGCAATGGCAGATCCAATGGCACGAGTGCCATTGGGGGCAAAATGGAAGCACTTCAAGGCTTGCAAGACATTTGATCAACATTTCTGCAGGTATCAGCAATCTAATTGAATGTTTTTATAACACTGGGACAAGAACCGTGCATTTTCTTTTACAATAAAGCATCTCATTGCTTTTTTTTTTTTTTTTAGGTATAAAATTAAGTTTTATGCCGATGCACACTGTCGTTTAGCATAGCAATTGTCCAGCAGACAAGCCATAAATAAACAAAAGATGTTACACCATCTACATGTATTATATCTTTCTGCAGTAAATATGACTAGAAAGACCAATACAAATGTAGTTCCAAAGAATGATAAATCAGGCAATTACAAAAAAAAAAAAATCACAGGGTGAAAAAAAAAATGGTTGAGAACCACTGTCCTAGAAGACTTTGTATCTTCAGATATTTATAAGTTTTCTTTTTACCGGTCTTTTGCAATCTGATTGTGTTACATTTTGCAAAATTAATCCAAGAAATCCACCCATTTTTATCCATCTCAGAGGGTGGCCATTTTGCCACTTGCTGTTGACTGAAAAATGACATCTGGGTTGTTCAAGGTTCAGGTAATGACCTATCATGGCTCACCTGGTTTCTGAGTTTGATCATGTGTAATCCACAATCTGAGATGTGATTACTTTAGCAACTGTGATGTCATTTTGTCGACAAGTGGCAAAATGGCCACCCCCTGAGATGAATATGTGTATTTTGCAGCTTCATTTATATTTCATAAAAACAATTTTGATCACTGTGTTTAGACTAACAATGCTGCATAAAATACATTAATATTGTTATAATAATCTCGGGTTTGATTTACCCTGTAACAATATTGGACCTCATTCACCCACACTGCATTAACACAAATATGTGCTTCAATCATAAGTATGCACCTTTGACACAAATTTATGATTCATCAGTATGATTTTTCATGATGTATTCACCAGTAGTTGATGGCTCAGCTGCTGGAACAGATTTCAAATGCCGATCACATACTTTTTCACAGCCAAGCAACACTAATCTCACTCAACCTTTTGATGTCAGGATAAAGATTAAGAAAATTATGATTATTTGGGGGATCTCTCTCATGCGAAGAAAATAGGCTGAAATGTATGCGCATGAAAACGGTGATTTCACATACTGTATATGCTCAAATTGTGCAAAGAATAAGACCATTTCTGCATGTTTACTAGTGAATGAGATCCATTGTGTTGCACTTTGTTAGAGCTGATAGGTTCGCTTCCCTCATCCAAAGCTGCATGCAAACATTGCTGACATATTTTCTCTGTTCTTTACCCCATTTTTCGGGCCCTTGTTTTATACCCAACTCTTTCTTCTAGTCTTTTTATTCATCTTAACACCCACTTTCCAAATGTCTCTGCAGGCTATCCAGCTCCCAAAAGCTTCCTTTAATTTGATAGCTTGTGATGAAATATGCGATTTGTCCCTAGGCTTCTGTTACTCTTCATGACCCTGGTGTTTGTGAAAAAAATAAAATAAAATTAGATCAGAGGTGTCAAACATATGGCCCATGGGCTGGATACGGCTCTCTATAATACTATTATGCCCTTGTGTGTTAAAGGATTTACTCAGTTGTGGTTCTGTCTGATCACTTCTTTTATTGAAAGAAAAATAGAAAAAACTTTTAACAAGTATGTACTCCCAAGCGGCTGTCAGCTGCAACTCACCTTGTGCTCGATAACAACTGAGTCAGTCCTCATTCACAGGCTTCCTCATGCCTAGCAACAAACATTACAATACGCCAACAAGTCTTACTTTTCCCAGCAATGCTAAGACAAGCACTGCAACTTACGAAATAGAAAAAAACGGTTAACAAGTGCATCGTCCCAGGATGCTGTCAGCTGCACTCACGTTCGTGGTCGATAACAACTCAGTACCCCTTCATAGGTTTCCTCATGCATGACAATGAACATAACAATACACTCACACGAAAAAAATTTTTTTTACAAGCATTGCAAAGATGAGCACTGCGACTTACCAACTGAAGTGACCAGTTGCCAAATAGCTCACTCATTGCTTCACTGAAAAAGTGGAACACTTGCATTAGCATCTACCATTGTCATGCTACTGCTCAGCACATGTAAAATCACTCTGAAGAGATTCCCAATAGGCGGGGGTCCCCATTTTAATGTGCTTGCAAATGCAGTATGTTCTATTGTGCTTGCAAATACGTTTGAACATACTTGCAACCACTTTCAAATGTATTAATCAGTCAAAAACATGAATGCCACATTAGCAGGTACTCAATCTAAAAAAAAAACAACAAAAAACAAAGTTAACCTGTTTCTGCGCAGTCATAGTTTGAAATCTCAAGTTTGCTGTCCTCATCCATCTCTTCTGGGTCATTCTATCTATATTCAGTTAGGTGAAATATGATGGTAGGTTGGTGTGATTTTATCCAGAGAAGTGGAGGGTATACGGCAGCTCATTTGTAATGTGCCTCCTATAGAGCTCAACGGCTATGCAGTGCCACTGAAAAGATAATTGCATGCCCCTGCCTTCTTCTACCTTTCACCATGTGTGTCAACCCCCTCAGTACTTGGTTTCTACGAGGTGCAGGAGACAATTTTTACCTCCGCAGGGCTCATTAAGGCCCTCACATAGTGAGCTATGGGGGAGAAAGACCTCTGAGATATGACAGTCATTGACACTGACAGGAGTTTGGTGACAGATCCTTGATACCAAGAATCAGATGAAAAATAAACACCAAGAGGACAACATAGAGGGAGGTTGATGGACGAAGACAAAGAAGGTCAGAAGTAGTGCAGGATACTTCCAGCTGTCAGAATCCCACACACTCACCCACCAGTAGTGGTAAGTGTGTGCATTAAGTTTATGTATGTGTGTGCGTGTGCGTGTGTGTGTGTAAAATAAGTGGGAAGGAGAAAGTGAATGAGATCTGAGTGGACAAAGGACAGAGAGAGAGAGAGGGAGGGTGAAACAGCCCGTCATGTCAGAAGATATCAGCTCCTTTGGAAAGGTCAGAAGATAATCAAGCCCTTTAAAAAAAAAAAAAAAAAAAAAAAAATATATATATATATATATATACTGTATATATATATATATATATATATATATATATATATATATATATATATATATTTTTTTTTTTTTTTTTTTTTTTTTTTTTTTTTTGCTGTCCAGGGATTCAAGCAGATTATTGCCAGTTTATGCCTTTAAACCAGATGGGCATGACTTGCAACTTGCAACGATTGCGCCCACATTTTTACACACACAAAAAAAAAATCATAAATAGTTTTAAGTATGGAGGAAATCCTTTTCTGCCATCCTAATTGGTTGAAGCAGACTTTAAAGTAAAGCATACCTTGGAGAGATATGAGCTGATGATGGTCACCGGGATAGTATTGTAAACTTAGTTGTTTGACTCAAGATGTTTGATACCACTTATGATAGCAAGTAACGATACCACTCGTACTGTCGATACATAAAATTAGATAGGAATTCAATTTTTCTGCCTGTCACTGTACACTGCTTTAACACAAATTAGTGGAAAGTCAAAAATAATAATGATGACGATGATAATGCCGTGTGTTAACACTTACTGTGACCATTCTTTCACTTTTAACACAGTAACTCAAGACTGGATAGGCAATAGACATTGCCTAAAAAAACTTTTATCTTTTTGAAATCGCTCTGTGTACTTTTTACTTTGCACATCATGTGACTTACATTCTGTCATTAATGTAATCCCATTATAACCTATTTACGTGTTCCCTTCTGCTTAACCAAGTTTCTTCAAAGTAGCACTTTGCATAAATTAGAGGCATAACACAAGGCAAATTAGTTTCTATTGCTTTGAAAACAGTTTTATGCTATTTGTTTTTTCCCTGGAGTGATATTGAATCTATCGTCTTTCTAATATGCAAAACACCGTTTAGAGAGGAAATCTACAGCCTGAAATTTTATCCTCACTTTTACCTAACCCCTTTCAAATGTTGAAAATGTGTTTTTAGAAGAATTTGTATTGCACCATGGAGCTAGCTATTTTCAATGAGCATTGTGTGATGTGTGCATGTGTAAATGTGTGTCTTATGCAAAAACGGCGCCAATCGACATGAGCGCACGCCTAACCCTAACCCTGCTGAAAAAGATTGGACATTGACCATTGTTCAACATTAGGAGATATTCTTTCTACCTATATTTGGTAATTTAGCATATTTTGGATCAGATATCTTTGCATGAAGATTGTGAAACTGCTCTGAAAAAAATACTTCATTTATAAAGTGCTCCAGTCTGAAATAATGGGGTACACAACAATCAGGAAAGAGCTGAGTGAACTATCTTTATATATAGCACACTCAAGGGAGGTTTGAGCTTATATCATTCTTAGCTGGTTTGGGATGAATTTATTTTTAGCCTTTTATATCAACCTTCTGGACCATGTTTTCTGGAGACTACCCAGTAGAATACTACCCTATAGATAGAGCTGATGATCAGTTCAAAATGTACCCTGCTTTTTACAAAAAGTCAGCTGATATAGATTCCAGCTCACCTAAAAGACCCTTGTGAGGATTGGTAGCACAGAAAATGGATGGATTGACAGTGCCTGTGCAAAGAGCAATCTTAGACATTTAATAATGTGCTAACTACCTTTAGTTAGTTAGTTCACCACAAAGTATCATTTCAATTTGCTTTTTTTATAGAAAGAAAAAGCCCTGCCAATTTTCATATATTTATACATAAACTAAATGCATCAGTAACCTTGGCGAAATATTTTTAATGACTCATAAGTCTGATTCATGACATGTGTGGCATGTTGTAATGTCATGAATCAGCTTTCGCTGATAAGAGCAAATTATTCCCCTCGCTCTCTGGCTGTCATATTCCTCAGACCTTGAAAGTCTGTTTGCCTTGCTTGTCTCACTCAGTCTTCTCAGATTCAACATCGTTCTGTGTGTGCATGCGTGTGTGTGTGTGTGTGTGTGTGTGTGTGTGTGTGTGTGTGTGTGTGTGTGTGTGTCTGTCTGTGTGTGCTCGTGGTTTTTGCTACATGGTGGGAGCCAGTGCCCAGTTTTTACTTGTGGGGACCTGTGGAGACCGTTTTAGTGGACTCCACAGGTTCTAACCTTTTTTAGGATCAAGACTTGCTTTTAGAGTATTGGTTTGAATTGTATTTTGGTTGATATTAGGTAAGGGTTACGGTTAGGTAATCTGTTGCGATGACAAAGGTTAGGGTTTCTAGGAAATGCATTATGTCAGATGTCCCCACTATGTTAGCCAGTGTGAACCAAGCATTATTTATTTGCAGACACCCAGTCTAGGTCCTTTAATGCAGAGGTCTACAACTGCTGGTACTATGTCGTTGGATCAACTGGTATGGGGCCGTATGGGCCACGCCTGAAATAATCATGTTTTGAAACTGATTTACATTGATATTACATTTTGTAGTGAGGAATGACAGTGTGGCTTCAGTTAAAAGCAGGCAGTCAGTGACAGCCGTTGTTCTGTCTCTCCAGAAAATATGGCCCATGAGTGTCTGTAAGTCTTACTTTCTTTGTAATAATGACGTAATTTACGATAATGTGCCCAAAAATTAGTTTGTTTTGTTGATCCAACAACTTGCGACATGATAGCTAATATTAGTTCTTCAGCATGTAATATAGGGCTGCCTCCTATACGTTTAGCTCATTAGGGGACCCCTGCCTAAATGGATGGCTGGATTGGAGAAAATTGTTAGTATTCACCTACACTTATTTATTTAGGACTTCTATAAAGCTCTGTTATTGTGTCATCTTCTATCAAAATGTATTCAAAATAGCGGTATGTGTTAAGATGATTGCGCATTGTTATATTGGAAATGTCTGTCACTGTCAATATACCCAAAATGGAAATTAAAGTTTTTTGGAATAGCTTACATGCAATTTATGAAAATGAATATTTTACTCAGGCAGACCAATATTCTTGCAGCTATGAACACTTCTGATAAGACTGGGCTGCTTGACTGAATATACTGTGCACACAGAGGTTTCAAAGTGTCAGTTCACTACCCGTGGGGGGGGGGAATCATTTCTATTACTCTACAGATATATAAATCTGCTGACGGGTAGTAGCAAATGGCTTTGCAATTTCACAACACTTTCTATATTTTGCTTCGCGCTATGGATTCAATCGTTATCGCAGATTAATCTGCCAAACAATTCCGATGAATAATATCTAAATTTGCTGCCAACCTTTACTGGAAGGTCTACTGGCATCTTCAGTTTAGGAAAGTTGTGTAGGAAAAAAATGTAATTTAAAAATATTTGACGTGATATTCTCATTTTTAAAGGTTAAGCTACTTCCCTGTCACCCAGATGGAGCACATGGGGTTCATTTTTTTTAAGCTACTGTCTGTATTGGGGTTCCAGACAGCTAGTGTAAATCTTCAATGTTCATTTTAGGTACAAGTCTTGTCATTTCATTAGAATTTCTAGGAAGAAACAAAACAAAATAAACAACCACCATAGTTTTGGAGAACATTTCTCAAAAGAGAGGCCTCTACGAGTCTCCTGTCTTTGTGCTGATTAAATAATGAATGTGTTGTGACAAAGCAAAAGTTACTCATGTATTAAATGTGAGCAATGAAGCTATTGTGATGGAAATTGAATTAATTTGGGAGGCTGTCTTTGAGGATACTGATGAGACAGACACCCGTCTTCCATCTCGAGAGAAATCAATTTGTTTTTGTGTGTGTGCACGTGCCTGTCTCACCACCTCTAAAAAGCTATTTGGGAGAGCTAAACAGGTGCTATGTGCAGCTGGTGGTCAAAGATTACAGCCAACATTGTGACAGCATCTCACTCCAAGCCAGCAAGCACTGTGCTCAGCACTCATCAAGAACCTTTGGCTTAGCCCATTCATTAATACCATATACTAGTACTTGTTTTAGGTTATTTTATAGTTTGTTCTTGACAGAAACAAGAATCTAGTTTTCAGTTCACTTTGCCTCACGTGGCATCCATCAGTTGCAGTACTAAATAATTTGTTACCTGGACCGTAACTTCCAGTAATAAGATGCAGTATGTAAACACAGCTGCTCAAAACAGATTTTCAGTGTTCCCCTTCATCATGTCCCTTTGCAGTCTCCTACGTAAATGAAGGTGAAAAACAAGTAAACAGCAACTTAACTCTTGGTAATTCAGAATTGCAACTGTTAACCAGTGCAGCATTTAAAAATAAATACATACAATATTTTTTGTTTGGACACACCTTCTCACTGATTACTGCTTTGCACACTTTCTGCATTCTTTTGATGAGCTTCAAGAGGTACTCACCTTCATTTTGTGTAATTTCTTGCTTTATCAATGGGGTTGGGACCCTGAGTTGTCTTGTGTAGAAGTTGTGTTAATACACAGCGAACAGCACTAATGGACACATATTTATTTTTATGGACAGTTGTTAAAATTCATATTTTCATATGTTTTCATCATTTAGCCAAAGTAAAATAAGAGGCCATCATTAATTTAAGGAATCGAATGAGAAGGTACGTTCAACAATTTGGCCTGTACTGTTTAAAAAAAAAAAAAGACAGATAACTTCAGATAACTTCAATTTTAAGTTTATAAATGTATGGCCTGATTTTTGGAGTAAATGGCATCATCCAGCCAATGGCTTCAAAACCCTTTTTTGCTTCCACTTGATTTCTGTCAAACATACTGTACATTTGCCTAAGAGCAGCTTCTCCCTTGTTTATTTTTATTTTATTTTTTTTCAGAAAGTGTAATAGCTTGTTTGGTTCATGCTGATTTCAGGAGTTGATTCTACTCTCATGCTTCTTTTACTACCTCTGTGCCCAAGCCAACACTTCATAGAGGTTTGCTTCAAATTTTTTACTCTGTAGTGTTTCCAGTGGTGAAAATGTCTCAATTTATATGCAAATAGCTTTGAAGACATTGTTGAAAATCTGCCTCACATTTCTGGACCCTAAAATATTGGTTTCTCCTTCTCCAGACTAAGCCAGTTTAATGCACTGGATTGCTTTTAGTCTCTATGAATATATGAATAATTCCTTTTGAACTTTTGTCATTTTGCTGCACTGACCAGATCTGAAGGATTGCAGGCAAGGATCGCTACATGCTTGACAGTGAAGGTTGGGCTTACATAATACACAACCCTTGACCGTAATCCTGTTAAATAAAACATTTCCTACTGAACAAGAAGAATCTGTTCAACCACATACAAAGACATAATGATTCGGGAATCATCATCAAACATTTTTGCCATTTGCTTTTTTCATTTTTCTTGAAAAACAAACAAGCAAAAAAATCTTCATAATTTCTGAATCTTAAAGTGACATACTGTATCTTGACTAAAAGTTACCCGCTTCAAATATCACTGGAAAGTATTTTCAATGCTCTTTCAGAAAAAAAACAAACTATGTTTCTCAGCTTCATGGATTTGACCCGAAAGATCTGTAACTGTATTGTGATATAAACATAAAATGAAAAATTCTGGTTGAAATGAAAAATTCAGGTTACAAAACACCTCTTCAGAAAAAGATTGTCTCTAGTTACAAATGAAAATTGTGGCTACTAATTGCGAAAATTGTTGGTAAATAATGATGAAACATGAGACACCAGCTAGAAAAAGACTGTAAGGTGTTGCATCATCACAATCCACAGTCTATTTGTTCCAGTTTTTGCATTTTTATAATTTTGTAATATGCCAACGTATCTACAAATGTGAGACACAACTTCTTTGCACTGACGTTTACTGTGAAAAAAAGCTTATGAAAAACTGTAAAAAAGAAAAAAAATATGTGCAGACCACCAGCAGTTAAAGAAAATGCTGACTTTTAATCTTCATAAAATAATTAAAAAGTTGCACTTAAAAAGATGCTATACTGCACATTTCTTTACGTGCTTCATTCTGACTTTTAATGTTGTAATTTCATAAAATATTATTTAAAAAAATTGCACTTAAACAAAATGCTATACTGCACATTTCTTTACTTGCTTTATCGACACTTTCCGACAGCAGTACACGCCGTAGAACTAACAAACTTAAGATCGAAATTAGCTATGGCTAATATTGTACATATTCACATAGACACATACGCACCATTTTGAGCTGAACACTTTTTATTTATTTATTTATTATTTAATATTTCTTCTGCAGGATTCGAATCTTCTGCAGGTTTTGAAGGGATTGCGCAGTGCAGATGGCCTTGCTTTGAGCAAAGAGAAACTGGGTCTGAGACGAGTGCAATGATCATTTTGCTCTAAGGGATGGCCGGGAGCTGTGTGTTGTGACGCCGAGAGTTGTCGAGACTCAACTCGAAAGAAAGTGGCAGATGCCAATAAACAGATAAAGAGGCTTTTAAGTCCCGCGGGGTTTCTTTAATTTTAATTTTATAGTAGGGATTGACTGGCTATCAGTTTTGCTGATTATTGGCATCAAATGTATTTGGACAAATATTGGTATTGGTCTTTAAAAAAAAAAAAAAATTGGATCTGTTATAACACTTTAAACTGTGTTAATGTAAAGGCAATATTTCTTTAAATTTTCAGTTAACTTTATAGAGATTCTACTGACCCTGGAACACTTTGGAACTTTCTATGGTGTTTGAAAATCAAACAAAGATGAATACATGTTAATATTTCTGTTATTTTAAAAAGTTTGTGTTGATTTAAAACGAGAATAAGCCTGAATGTCCAGAGGGAACCCATGCAGGCTAATGGTGAACACGCAAACTCCACATACAATAGGAAGGCTGGAGCTGTAGGGGGTTGGATTTGAACTGTGGTTTCTGAATTGTGAAGTGCCATCGAGCCGCCCTGTTTGTTGTCCATGAATATTATGTATATGTTTTATGAATGAAAACTAGAAAAAAACATTTTTTAGAACACACATTTTTTAATACTGTAACAAAAACATGTAACCATATTTGTCAACAAGCAAGCAATAACAAAAAAATCCAATAAAAGTTCTAATGTCTGTTCTAAAAACTGTTTCCTTCTTGTTTTCCCAAAATATTGAAATATAACTTCGACAATTATGCATGGAATAGTAGCTACATAACAATTACATTTCATTTAATTCATTTTTCACTTACTTCATTGTCCCATTTTAGCAAAAGGATTCTTCTGTATGCAACAATATGTAACAAGTAGCAACTATGATGAGAGTAAAGCAACTGAAAAAAATGAAAGCACTTCTAATGGCATTTGGCAAATCTGCATACTGTGTACACACACACACACACACACACACACTGTTGTACAAATTTCGGCTCGATACCTCGGCAAAGTATTGAGAAGGAACTGTCAAATACTTTTAACAAAACTATCACAACATGGCTAGTGGAGCAGTGGTTCAAACAAAGTAAATTAAAATTCTTTTTGAGGGAGGGGCCACATACGTTTTTTTTTTTTTTTTAATATTAGTTGTGTTAAACACAGCCCGTTCCTTTCTGTCACGTGAAATGTTTTATTTACACTAATCCCTACTCATTAAAATTTCCATATTACAAATGTTATGACTGTCACATGATGCTAGCCTTCTGTCGCGTTTACTTTTACTGTTTCTGGTTGTGTTGTGATGTTGCGTAGTATAAAATATACTTTTTTCTTTTGGCAGTGTCGAAGTACTTATGATTTTTTTGTTGCTAATTTTTAGCACTCAAAATAATAGTAATGATAAAAAATTTCAAAATGATCTTTTTCTAAGATTACGATTAGCTAAAAATTACGTAAATGTGGCAATTTTCTTGAACATAATGGATGGACATCTCTACCAATTATTTATTTTATCATTGCAGTTGCGTCTGTTTGCATTCCTGATGCACAAACAGGGGGACAAAATATTTATAGTGGGTTTGCAAATTCTGATCATTTATTTGAAGGTCAATTTCTATGACTGCATCATATTGTTTCCTTTTTTTTTGCACTCATTAAAAAGGACCAACCAGCAGAGCCCTGACCTTGTATCTTATCTGACAATGATGAAAACCCATGTTTTATTCTCTGGCATGGAAATAATGAACTCTCCGTTACAAGTCAGCGTCATAGTGAATACAGCATATCTCTTTTAGCTCCTCTATGTGAGCAGGGGCTTGACTCTGAGACCTTCCTTCTCGGAGGTTCTCATCCTATGGGTCTATTATGGAAAGCCTTAATTGTAATCAGTACAAATTCTTCTCTGCACGTTATTTCACAAATTGGTAAACAACTTCCATATTGTGTTTGTCAAGGTTGAGGTTATTCTCCTTTTTTTCATTTTGACTTGAGCGCTCCAAATGAGAAATTTCTTACTTCCCCTCAGTCTAGATTAGAATGCAGCAATAATTTTGAAAGACTGATGGTGGTGTCTCTGAAGCTGGTGCAAGGCTCGTTTCCTCGAGCATTAACATTTGTCTTTGGCACCTCAGCAGGCATATGTTGGTAATTTTTTTTCCCCACCTCTGGATAAGATACTTTATGTTATGTTATTGTGTTTGAAATTGATTACTTACCCTAACTCTTTCCAATTTTCTCTCCATTCTCTCATCACTTCATCCTGTCACTTTGTATTCCAGGTATGCATCGTGCAAAAGAGGGACACAGAGAAGATGTACGCCATGAAGTACATGAACAAACAACAATGTATAGAAAGAGATGAGGTCCGAAACGTCTTTAGAGAGCTTGAGATTCTACAGGAAATAGAACATGTTTTTTTAGTAAATCTCTGGTGACTATCTTATGTTTTTATCCTTTCAATGTGGAATGCCATGCTTTTTGTCTTGTCTGCATGAACTGTCTGTCCAGCCAAAAGAAACTCTCAAGGGATGCATGTTGGGTTGAAATCTGAAATTGATACAGTATGATTTTTTTGTGGATATAATGCACCTGGTATAACAAAGACTTCATTTGGCACTACGAGGATGAAAACTTTTGCAAATGCTTTTCATAGATCACAAGTATTAACTTTGTTAATTTCCACAAGATACTTTGGACTCAGAAAGCACACATACACTTTTTTAATTAATGTGCTTTGAATTGACCTCAGTTCTCCCTGGAGTTGGATAAGTCAGTGAGTGACGGCTGCTTTCATTATTCAACGCTCATCTCCGAGTGGGACACATTTCTAAATGTAATTGGGGACCTGGCACGAAATTCATGGCATATTGCACAAAGCACTTTACTCTCCTGTAATTGGTAGCATGATATTGCGTGCATCCATCTTTTCCAGATACTCACAGGCCAGAATATTTTGTTTTTCACACATCATGCATGATGGCCTCATAATATGCAGTTAGTGACTAGATGTGTGGAGACAAAGCATTTAGTGTAATTGTGAGATGTTGTTGCTATCTTGAGAACCCTCTGCATTAGATCTAACTGAGGGCATTTTAATTAGAGGACAGTATTGAGCTTGTATATTCTTTTTATAGTTCAATTCCCATCACGAGGGTTTCACTGCCAAAGCCTTCCATGTTCTAGTTCACCATGTGCCAGTGTACTCTGCTTACAGCTGCCGATAGTAGTGTTTGAATACCTATCGTATACTAACCGTGATCCTCCAGCCTTGATCACATCCAATTATTCTTGTTGGTCAGGAATAGTCAAATAGCCCAGAGGTGACTAAGATGTTCATGCATATATAAAACTCCAACCAATCCTACGAATGTCATGAATGATAGCTGTCATGATTTTACTTTCAAGCAAATGTGCTACTGGCTCTTAAAAGGGACTTCCTTATGATTGTATTGATTGAAAAACTGCATCTAAACATGGCTTTGGTTTTGCTGGTTCTAGAGTCAATACTGGAAAAATGTCCTTCAATGCATTACGCTCTAAAAACAGATTAAAAATAATCTAATTACAGTGGTAGAAGCAGTGGTCTATAATACAGTGGGCCCCATGTTACGAAATGTATCCGTTCCGCGGTTGGGGGCAAATTCGTCGTATGACGGGCAATCCAAGCCTATGTTTGGAGAGGGGGTCTTTGGGGGGGGAGGGGGGTCTTTGGCCATCTTAGGAAAGCCAGCTGATTTAGTTTGGAAAGAGCCGCCAGCACACACACACATAAACATATATAAATAGTGGAGCTCAGCATTTTGAAACTGTCTCTAAAATGAGCGTTTCACCAAGGCAAGAAATACGCTTTGAAATCTCCCCGATTTTGATTTGGGGGAATTTGAGAAATGCATAACAAAACAAAAAAAAATATAGGCATAAATAAAAAATAAAAGTAGTACTGTCTTTGCTTCTCCTCCATAAGGCTCACCAGTATTTGGGTGGCCTTAGCAAAAAGGACTGGAGAGCTGTCAGATGTTCAGAGGCAGGAGGCGAAGGCACTCTTGCTGGACACCAGCTGTGTGATGGTGTCGTAACACAGCTGTTACTAACAACATTGTATTTTATTGTGGTTCACATACTTCGAACATTGGCAGGTAACAACTTGGTATTTTAAACGATCTCTGCTACGGTTTTAATTCAAATCCTTTCTTAAAATGCTCATTGTATAATGTTCAGTCTGCATTGCATAGAATCTGTTTTAGTATTTGCTGCTTGACAGCCTTTCAGCCGCACAGGTAATGAGACAGGACTAATGAAGCCTTTGCTTTATCTTGCCGACCCTCGCTTCTATTTGATAATAGCTAGAAATGTAATGAATTCACCAAGTCTATATGTGAAAGCCTTCTGATAGATTCCAAGTTCATGGGCTTTTCCCTTTAGTGTTGCAATTTCTGTTGCTTAGCAATTGTGATGGCCATGAGTAATTGTTAATGGATGTGCAATAGAGCCGCTGGGGATTTGGGAATCTCTCGATTCTCAAAAGCAAACATGTGAGAAACACCAGCTTTGATATCGTTTTAGAAGTGCTTTTCTTGAGACCACGCCAGAAGGGAGCCAAATACACATCTGTCGTCACTATGAAGGCAAAAAAGACACCAAACAGCTGTCGCAGGAATTAATGATACCCCCTGTACTGGAGAAAGCAAGCGTTGTTGAAACCAGTGCTGGGGTGGTATTTTGTGTGTAGGATAGGCTCAGATAAATTCAGGATTTGTAAGGCTTTCCTCCATCCTCAACACACACACACGCACAGTGACCTCTATGACTTTCACTGAGATATCCCGAAATCTGTTGGGCTTTTGTACTTTTATCTGCAGATGCAGAGCAAATTCATTAAAAGGCTACCTTGTGAATCAATCAGCTGGGGAAAGGCTGCCTTAAGCAGAGCTGATGTTGAGTTCACAACACACTAATTGCTATAGCCAGTCGCTCACTGCATTACGTGTAGGAGAGCTAACATTGACTGGATTAACTTGGAGGAGTGACGGCTGAATATTATGTGCCATATTATGTACTTATGTACATGTGTGAAATCCTTCCAAGGACTGGCACACAGAAAGACTGATTTTCTTCCTCTCACCTGTGCGTCAATTCTGGTATTTTGAGATCAGCTTTCACCATTCTGTGTTTCTTAATCTATTGCTCATTTTCAGCAATCAAAATTTAGTTTAAAAAATTACAATGACAGATAAGAACGAAGAATATGTCAGACAATGGATGTTGTGAAAAAAAAAAAAAAAACCAGCAAGTCTGATCGTCACACGAGCACACAAGAAGGAGAGAGGTGTCGCTTGGCCGGCTTACCATTGTAGCATTTTAGCGGGTTGAGAACAGGAACTGTCGAACTTTCACTTATTGCATGGGACTATGAGCAAGCCAAATAAAGACCTACAAAGGAAGACAAACAACAACAGGTCACACGCCAACAACGTGTTGCCAACTATGGAAAAAAACAAGACACCAGATCATACATAGACAACAATGCAATGACTGTAGTAAGCTTTTATTTAGAAGTTTTGCCTTCGTAATTGTGCTCTAGGAGTGACTAGCTTGAGTCCTCACGGCTAAGTTTTTAATGCCGTCACATCACAGAGCTACCAACACACTGGCATTAATTCCTGATTATGGACACTTAAGAAATTCCTTATCAATTGTCAATTATCAAAATTATCCACTGTCATTGTATGATATCACATTAGTCTCCAGCGTTAACACTAGCCATTAATACTGTATGTATGCTTTGCACGTGGTGCATTCAAATGCAGTCGTACACTTACAATAATCTGCCAATGCATCAAATGTTAATAACTGCGAATGTCTGAATAATGTGGGCTTCCTGTCAATGTATAAAAGAAAAAATATCCAGAAAAATGCTGACGATTAAATTGTGATTGTGATTAAAATGTTTCACCATTGGTATGAGTACAATTATCACTGTCAATAAGACGTATGCGTGTCCCACCATTCGTAAGACATATACTGTATTAGAAGGTGAAGAAGGCTAGCATGGTGTTTATTCATTCTCTCGTTCATCCGGAATCTACTTGAGTGAGAATAATGGAAAGGATAGGTGTGCTACGTTCTGCTCTGACTCCATTAGCAATATTGATTACAGGCTGGTGTGAAATAATGCCTTTTTGCAATTGTGGAACAAAGCAAACCTTTATAATCCCAGTCAGATTTCATAACAAGGTGACATTTCAGTGTAAATTATTTGCCTAAAAATTGTCATGCCTCACATAATGTTATAGCTTACATGACTCGTTTTACGTGACACGGGGCTGCTACTTTTAGCAAGCTATTGTATTTGTGGGACATAGTGCAAGTGGGAGAGTCATTTGTGGAAGCAGGGCACCTGAAGGTGTATCGCTGGTAGTATGTTTTCAGGCATCAAGAGTAGGGACAGTGCTCAGTCACACTGTTGGGGAAATCCTCTGAGCCATTTGCAAGTTTCCTGTAATGAAGTAATATCACCATTGACATCTCACCCTCTGTTAGCTTTATATAGGCCACCTTAACTTTGCAGACCAAACACAGCCAGGAACACAAATTTTTGTTTTTCTTTGGCACAAATCTATTCCTCTCTTCCTCTGCTCCTCTCGCTCCCTGTTCCCCGCCTCATTTGTCACTGTGGCCTGATTATTTCAGCCCCTTCCTTGTTCTCCTTCCAGCCAGGTAACCTTTCTCTTTTCGTCACTGTGACTGTAGCAGCCTAGTCCTCTTCTGACCTTTCTAAGTGCTCTACTGCTTTTGGACACACTTCTGTAAACTTCATTTTCCTGTCAGCCATTCTCTCCGTCACCAGAATTTTAACTAATGTATAAATATCACACACAACCCTAAAATCAGAAAATGGCATTAGTGGGGAAGCCTGGAGCTGCCATAGTGGAGTGAATTCCTCTACTCAAACTAGAACATTTATTAGAACATATTAACAAGTACATTTGAACAAATTTAAATGCGTTTGAATGCATTTACAAATAGCTTAAGCGCACATTCACCGTACTGCAACAGGTATTTGCGTCAATATCGCGTGGCATTAAGTGAACAAATACTTTTTTTTTTTTGCGTACAATATTTGCAAGTATGTCCAGATGTGTTGGATGGACTTGCAATTATGTTTGAATGCATTTCAATATGTTTAAATATAAAGTGCGTTCAAATGAGTTTGTCAGTCAATGAGTGTTTACTACACATTGTCAGCTCCGAATACAGAAGCGATTACCTTAGATGCATTTTTTTTCTCCAGGGTGTTGGCTCTTGACACAGTTTGAGTCGTGATCAATGTAGGGCTTCTAATATCTCACTTTCTATGCAATTCCAAACAAATTCTTTGCACTAGATGTCATAGGAATGTGGGTCAATGAGATGAGTGAGTGCCTCAGACAAAAGAAGCTGTCTTGTCAAGTGGCTTTGTGAGTCACATAGTGCCCACGAGGTGATAAAAAGGTGACAGTGAGGATTGCAGCATCCCGGGGACCGCCATCTGCTGAGCCTCTGGTACACTGAAGATGGTCTTTGCATCTTTAGTTCTGCTATCCTCCATGTATCATACAAAGACCGGCCAGCCATTTGCATGCAGGAGGAAATGTAATTTTGAATTATTTAATAGCAATACAAACCAGAACCACCCATTATCTGTCCTATCACATGAAAGTCAAGGAAAAGTCAAAGGCTTTCAGAAGAGACATCACACAGTGCTTCAAATGTGGGTTTTTTTTGTCTTATTTGAAGCAAGAACATGCATTTGTTCAGACTAATTATCACTCTCAATAGAAAAAAAAATCTCAGTTTTTTTTATGAAGTATGATCAGAATGTGAACACTAGACATATATCAAGTGTTAAAGCTTGAATGCAATATATCACAAGGCTTTAAAAGAAAATAAAATGGTGCATAAAAATACAATATAAAATTATGTGCAGTATGGAATACCAAAAGAAACAACATTTTGTTTACTTTTCAAATATAATAGATTTTTTTGCATACAGTTTCTTCGCCCATGTGCTTCATTCAGTTTATGGAGCAGAAATCATGGAGTGAAACATTTCAAAGCCCTACCCCACCCCCACCTCTGCCGCCCTGAAAGCCTGTGTTTTAATTTGATGTGCAGGGTTAAGTAAGCCTGATTAACAAAAGAGTAAAATGTGGAGCAAAAACAGCTTCTAATTACCGGTAAGTCACATTAAGAAAACATAAGCTGCATTCTTGCTTGAATGTAGCCAACACTTTTGTGTTTGTTCATAAAAGTGGAATGTTATAAGCATATGGAGGTGTTAATTTACCTCTCAAAACCTTAAAAAAAGGTGCATTCATCCACAAATACCAGTATACTATCACATGTTGCATTGCACACCTTTGCATTAAGGTGTTTTGGGTTTATGATTTTTTGAATTACTTTGCATTACTAATGCTTTGTTGTCATGTAGTTGCATGGTTTGCATCTTAGCCTTTTGTGTGTGCAGCTTTTGTGTGTGTGTTTTCTAAACCCAGCCATGATTAAGTGATGTTTTCCTCTCTCGTTGCGACCAAAAAAAAAAACCTCCACCCAGGTATTCATTCCAGGATGAGGAAGACATGTTCATGGTGGTGGATCTCCTGCTTGGAGGAGACCTTCGTTACCACCTTCAGCAAAGTGTTTCATTCAGCGAGGATGCTGTTAAACTTTACCTCTGCGAGATGACACTTGCACTAGACTACCTACAAAGCCAGCATATCATCCACAGGTACAATGTTAACCTCTTATTTTCTGGTACTTGTCATCCTACTTTTTCACATTTTTATTTTAATTCCTACCTTTAGTCAAAAATTCACTGTAATCATAGCTTCACCTTTGATGATTCGCGAGCTTTATGTTAAAACTGCAGCGTCGCAGATGGTAGCCAGGAACAATGTGTTGACAGGAGCGTACGGAATGTCAGTGGAGTGAAAAGCGCGATAACACTCAAAATAACTCCTGGCAAACGGAGGTGGGCAGGCATGGAGTTAAACTAATCCCAGCTTTAAGCGACCAATAGAGGTGGGGAACACGTGTGTTATCTCTGTAACCCGAGCCTGGGATTTTTCTGTGGCAACTGTCAAATGATAATGCAATGAGACACACAAATCATTTTTTATTACGTTCCACATCATGTTTCTTGTCTGGATGAGGACATTGGATTAATTTGATGTTTTTCTTCAGCCAAAGAACACTTTACATACTGCTTACTTAATGGGGGGGGAGGGGGGGGGGGGGGACTGTTTCCTATAGGGGGGCTAGGCAAAATATAATTGAGAAGCACTGAGTTAAACTAACAATGCAATCAACTTTTTAAATAGCACCAATTCATGAAAAAAATTGTATTAGGTAGGGGTGCTCGATCAATCAGATTTGTGTTTAAAAGGGATTCTGATCAAAGCCCAATTGATCACTATCAGTTTACGATTATTTTGGGGCAATGTCAATTCTTGTATCCGGTCTCACCCAATATGAATCCTAAAAACTCAGGTCAAATGCACTACTAAAAATAATTACTTTAAGGTAATTTTTTTATGTAACTTTCTCATCATAGTATTGAATGTAAATGAATCAGTTTGACCATTTTAAGTTGCATTTATGTATCAAGTTAAAGACCATTAGCAGATCTTAATTATTTTTCGCAGTGTCGGCACTGTAAATTCCTTTTCTTAGTTTTTCAATGTAATCATTGAAAGGCCTTGTTTTCGATTAACAATTAAAATTGTGTGATCTACAGCCATGGTGAGCATTTAGTCTGCAGCCTTTGTTCAAATGTGCTGAGCACACCATTAATTGTGAGCCAGTGAAAGAGCGAGTTCCCCGCAGACCCATATTTAGAACCACAGGAGGCAGAAAAAGAGTTTGAACCTTGTTCAAAACATTCATTTGGGCTACAGTGTACATTATGTGTGTATAGCTACACAACAATGCACATGCGTGTACCTGCAAATTGTTTACCACACTTGATACTTGCATTTAAGGCAAATTCCACATCCGTATATTCATTGTTGTTTCCTTTACTAAAATGACAAGTCGGCTCATCTGAGTAAACTCTGAACCAATACAGTACATTAAAAGTCTTTTGCTTTTGTCTGTGCCGTCTTTGACGCAGTCTGCTCTCACAGCCATAATCCAAACCATGGCCACCCCTAGCTCCTCAGTTTTGTTCCACCCTGCAAGTTTTTGACAGCAGAATACCATACAATTATTTTGTTGCACTAGCCAAAGGAAGAAGGTCTCTGGTCTCCTAGCAACAGTCAGCTTCTGCTGCTATGCCCAAGGAGGCAAAATTAGTTCTTTTAGTAAGGGAGGGAAAGGGATGAGTCCCTCTTCTGTAGTCTCCATCAGGATTTTAGTGTACCAGCATCTTGTCTCATTTGATTTCTTCACCCAGGGTATTTCTGGTACTCAAAGAACAAATCCTGTCGTTTCCCTCTTGCAACAAAACATCATAAATTTTAAAGGAATACAATTAATTAAAGAGTTATTATAGTAGCTTTTTTTATGAGTCATCTTATGAATAGGCATGTAGTACCCATCCAGCCTGCTACACCATCACAATGTGTTTTAGCATTTGGTTCTTAAAACACTCACAGTAATGAGTCCAGAAATTATTATATGCTTACTAGTGATTGTAGTATAATTAATTTGGCCTCTCACAAAGTGTTAATCATGCGGCAGGCTCAGATGTGCTGGGAACGGCTAAAACATGATGTGTCAGTAGCGTGGTTGACTAATGTTGAGCATGTGCTAACAAACCTGCACGAGGCTCCGTCGGGTTTTGTGATGCATTTCTGATGCATTCCCGAATAACTTACTCTCTGATATCCTCTGATGGTCGTGCTCACACTCACGGGCTTAACGTGTTGCAACAACATAGTTCACACTTACTGCATGCAGGCCTTCAAACACCTCCCACAGGTTTTCACATACACAACATACAATTGAACTACACACACTATTGCAGTGTGCTCTATTTACAAGACCAATACCAGGATAAATGAGAATGCTGTACTATATCAGTGTATGTAACTATACTTTGTACATTTCTAACATGGCATTGACGTTATGTACAAAACAGTTTTATCCTTATTTTTGTTTGTCTCTCTTAGAGATGTCAAACCAGACAACATTCTTTTGGATGAGCAAGGTAAGGATATCACCTTCTAATTCCAGTTAGGTCCTTCCTTTGTGGCCTGCATACATTACTTGAGTTGGGATAAGTATGTTAAAGATCTTTGATCATTAAATTAAAAAAAAAGGTTTTGGCAGCCATTGAGGGTAATGGGGAGATTAATGTCATTTCAAGGTTTTTGTATGAAATGAATCCCCCCCCCCCCACACACACACACACACACACACACACATTCAAAAGGGATCCCAGGTGTCGTAAGCCTGATCTGCGGAATTAAAGGAAACAATCTATAACACAACACCTTAAACACCTGTTTTTTTGCGGAGTATCTCATCTTAAGAGTATAATAGGGCTCAACTGATTAAATAAGCCTGGTGATTAAATCAGCTAATTATAGCCCTTTTATCAGCAAAAACTGACAATTTGGCCGACATTTGCAACTACTAAAACATAATTGTTTTTTTTCCCCAATACTCAAACATAAATCAGTTGAATACAGTCGTTTTAAAGGCAACATGAATAAAACGTAAATGTGACAGTTAAACATAACACACTTTCAAAAAGCTACTGGTAACACACACACATTGACAAAGATAAACATTTTCATATCTTAATTAAATGCATTACTAAATCATTAGATGCATTTTTGGAGCAGAGCTTTACCCTTGCACGGTTGATATGATGCGTTGTCTCGGCGACGTTAAAGCTTGTACGGCCAAAGTGTTACAGCATTCCTCGTTCGTTGACGTCATAGAGCAGAAACATCATACAGCAAGGTGATTAACTGTACAATTCCCACGATTAAAAGTTTATCTTATGCATTATTTACTTTTTTAATTAATAGGCCAATTAATCTGTAGGCTGTTTTTTTTTAAGCCCAATATTGTCATCGACCTCGTTAACAATCCATATCAGCCATGCCCTAGAACAGTGCTTCTCAAAGTGGGGGTCTGTGAAATAATTTGGGTGTTTTGGAAGTGATTTAGGTTATCTTTCAACAGTTACTGAGTTGTACCTTGTTTGGCTTAGTCTGTTTTTGGCGCCGCCTCTGGTTGCTGTTGATTTTATTCTTTATTAAATTGTGTAAGTATTCATGACTCTTCAATAAAGCAATCAATTGAACCAGTTTAGTCTATTTTTAAAAATGTAGTACTTCTTAAATGCGTTTCAAAATGTGTTTTGTGTGTACAATGCTTAGTGACGAGGCGATGAAGCCTTGGAAACTTTACTTTCTAAAAGGGGTCCTTCACTCCAAAAAATTTGAGAACCCATGCCCTAGAATATACCACCACCTATCCACACTGCTTACATTATTGCAGTTAATTTAAGTCACCTGCTAGCATTATCTTGTTAAAACACATACAGCATAAGAAAGTCAGTGTTTCAGAAGTTTGAATTCAGTGTCTAATTTCTGAATGTCGGCTGGGAACCACTTTTTTTTTCCTTTTTTTTCTATCTGTAACAGTTAAAGCAGAAAATTAAAAACGTGTGACACACACCAAAACAAGATTTAACGTCTAATGTTCTCTGTGGTCATTTTGCCTCTCAAAATACTTCATTAATTATTCTAAAAGAACAATTGTTCTCTGATTACTTCCCCGTAGGCCATGCTCATCTGACCGACTTCAACATTGCAACAATAATAAAGGATGGAGAGCGAGCAACAGCCTTAGCTGGAACCAAGCCATATATGGGTAAAAGTGAAGCTGTATTACATAATTTGCTGGCATACTCTTGTGTCTTCAGCAATGGATTTGGGCCTTTAAAGCTTTCAAATACATATTGGACAATCTTGAGCTTTGAACTTCATGAAAGGGTTGAAGTGAGGCTCTTTTTTTGTTTGAGCATAATTGTACATTGCACAAAAAGCTCCATAAATACATGGTTTGTGGAGATTTGTCTTCTGATTGACAAAATGTGGGTTCCCAATAGAAAATGCTACACTTATATCGAAGCAAAGGTCCGCATGTGACAAAGATACTTTAGTCACTCTCTGTGCAATTAGAGGCTACATAAAAAGATGGCAGTCAGAGGTCTGCTTATTTCATCATCCCGTCAGAATCATTTAGCGTGTCAATGTTTTATTATTTGTGAAAGGCTGAACTGTCTGTACATTGTGTTCCCTCTCAGCTCCAGAGATCTTTCAGTCCTTTATGAATGGAGGGATGGGCTATGCCTTTGAGGTAGACTGGTGGTCATTAGGGGTGACAGTCTTCGAAGTTCTACGGGGATGGGTAAGGTGTTCAAATTTTTAAACTCCTTAAAGGAGACTTACATATTCTTTTCACAACTTAATGAAGTTTTCAGGTGTTTCAGTAACATGATTGTTAATGCAGGAGTTGACTAGATTTTTTTTTTTTTTTTTTATGTTTGATTGATTGGAGGCAGCCCTAAATATCTGTATACAAGTCATTAAAAAAGGGAGGCAGCCTAAGCAGATACCTGAACCACCTTAACAGACCCCTTATTTCTTCCTTTAATTCATTTACTGCCGTGGGTGGCTATAGACATCAAAGATTCAGCCCAGTTAAAATGAATGTCTATGGTTGTCAGAAGCGGTGAATGAGTTAATGCATCCTTCATACTTCCTTTTTTCCATGGTGACATCCTTCCAGAGGCCCTATGACATCCATGCCAGTAACTCACTGGAGTCTCTAATTCAGCTCTTCAGCACAGTTAGTGTCCAGTACAGCCCGGCCTGGCCCAAAGACCTCGTTTCTCTATTGAGGAAGGTAAGTGGGGCACATCATACGTTGTTTGTGAGTTATGATGCAGATTGAATTTCAAATGTAAGGGTGAGATACCATGTTATAGTCTCGAGGCAGCAGACATTATATTTTAGCTCAGATTTACAAAGTAGGCACTGAAACGATAGTGGGTCACCTAATTTTGTGAGTTGAGTTCGTTTTACCCAGAATGTGAATCTCTTTATCTGTCATATGACCAGTCCTAAGTATAAGTCTGCCTTTTGCGCAGTCAACTTGGATAGACTGTGGGTCAGCTGGACGAACGATAAAGGTCGTGGGTGGCAGGATGAGTTTCCGAAGTGCATCACAGGAAATCCTCCCTCCGTTTTCTATTTTCAACCCCATCCCCACTTTGACTGCACACTGTATTGTATCCTAGCAATTGCACTAGTTGTGTGTTTTGATATACATGGTTTCCGTTTTTTTCTGTGAGTAGTGTCAGGTTTTTATCAAAATAGGACAGAAGTAAGTCCTTGAGTAATTCAAGTACAAGTAATAAGCGTACAATTCAGAAAAAATGAATATCTCTTATGTCACACTCCGTAGGAATAACAACAAAAAAAACGTTTTTTTTTTCTAAACATCTATATGTTTAAATGTTATGCTCTTTGTGTCCCCCCGAAGTCCCTCTCCTACATTCAACTCACTTGAAAATGTACCACTTTACATAAACATACTGTACCTACAAATAATATTTCTAATTTATTTGAAGATTCATTTCGTTTGATTTTCTTTCCTTTTAACTAAATATGCATCTAATGTTTTGTTTCTAGACAGACATGCATTGGTTTGGGGCCTTACTATCACAAACAAGGTAAATGTAAGACATTAAGGTTTGTCAAATCAGAACATAATGAAATCAAAATCAATTGAAGCGATGGCTGAAAGGAAAAGCAGAGCAAAACAGGTAGATAAAAGGGTTATAGCAGAGGTCATGTTGTGGTCAGAAGGAGGTCGATGGGAAATGGGTAAGCTACAGCTGGAGGGAGGACGGCTTGAGAGCCTTAGGAGGAGACAAGATGCTATAAGAACGTGACATGAAAGTCGAGGAACTGTGGACCTTGAGCGTGCGGTTATTGTTATTATTATTGTTATTAATTGTAATTATTCATAAAAAACAACCCTTTATCTTCCTATTGAAGCCCCAAATTCCTTGCAGATTAAAATGTCATTTTCCTATGCCCTGTATTGAATCGAATTCTTTTTTTTTTTTAAATGTTACTTCTACTTATTTTTATTTTAGCAGTATTCTGCTGTTATAAGGCAAGAGATGGTTTTTGGCACTACTAGTGTGCACACTGTGTCGGGGTGAATTTTCTGGATGGAGTGTTGGTCTTTTCCACTCTGCTGCTAATCAATTACTCTGTCTGGTCTCCAGTGAGACAGATCTATCCTGCCCTGTAGGGGGAAATTGCGCAAGATTCAAAAATACAAGGGGCAAAAAACACATGAGTGGGACATTGACAGCCAAAGCCATACACCCATTTTTTTCTTCATTATTTTTTGTAAAGTGAAAGACGGTGAACAGCATCATCTTTCAAAGATCAAGTCAATTGACTTCAAGTCTAATTTGACGTATGACTGATTGGATTAACACTGCCCCCTGTTGGTGCGTGCACCCATGTGTGTTAAAACATACTTTTAAGTTATTTATTTAAGGTGCAGTGGAAGCCCTAATATGGATTATATTTTGTCTTGTATAAGAAGTAAAAGAAGATCTTGTAAAAAGGAAAAAAAACTGAGTACCTTGCAGCAATCATAGTTAATATTCATGGAATTGAATATGGTTTGCTGTATTGCACTACATTCCGAAGTACAGCAGCCCTGTTGCAGAGTTGCGAGTTACATCATCACATTTGGAAGCAGCTCAGTCATGAATGAAAATTCTCAAGTAGAGCCAACACAGTTGAAGTCATGAGCTCCTCAAATTTGTGGTTGACCGGTTTGACTTTTAAGTTTGAGTTTTTCATAATTTAAAGAGGCAATTCTACCCAAAATGCGGCTCGCCTGTTTTCTGAGTTTGTTCATATGATATTTGCAAGTTTTCAGATAAAAAAAAGCAACTACACTAATTATCCTTCATTTTTTGTGAAACTGCTGTTTCTGTAGCAAATAACGGTGTGTGTGTATGTGTGTGTGTCCACCAGCTTCTTACAGTGAACCCTGAGCATCGTTTCTCCAGCCTGTCTGACATGCAGACTTCTCCCTACCTCGCAGACATCAACTGGGACGCCATTTACGAAAAGAAGATGGATGCTGGATTTGTTCCAAATGTTAGTCTTAATAACCCCCCCCCACACACACACACACACACACACACACACACACACACACACATACACACACATTTGTACCATTAGACATGTGTGCACATACATTGAAATAATGCTTTTGCTAGCCCCTAATCCTAAGCTTAACCATCCGAAATGATTGTCTCACCCTTACCCTACCTTCAACCCTAAACCTCTTCAAACGTATACTCTAAAAGTGGGTCTTGACCCTCACAAAGAAGTCTGAACATGTGAAGAACAACCTAAATGTCCTCACTATGTGGGTAAAAAATTCAAAACGGTTCTCACAAGGATAGCTGTAAAGGAACACACACAGCTCATTAAGCGTAAGTGTAGCTACTAAATAATGCAAATCAGATTGTTGCTCTCTTTTGTTGTTTGTTAATATCGTGTTAGCACATTACGAAATGTTTAGCTCCCTTGGAGCTTGAAATTGATGATTTCCAGACATTAATAGCTTTCTTTCTAATTCTCTCTTTTGGATTTCTTCGGTGGTGCAGAAAGGTCGCCTTCACTGTGACCCCACGTTTGAGCTGGAGGAGATGATCTTGGAATCACGTCCCCTTCACAAGAAGAAGAAAAGATTGGCAAAGAACCGATCTCGAGACAACAGCAAGGATTCACAGTCTGTAAGTAATATTATGTCTGATGTCAACTTATTGAACTTATTGAACGCAAACTACAGAAAAATAAACCTCTTCATAAAGTCATCCCAGCAGTGCCTCCTTTTTCTCTAATATATTTACAGTATTCATCACTTTATTAATTTATCACTGTATATATTTTCTTGATTCGCATGGTCCTTCCCTTACCTTACATATCGTTAGCATAACCATACATAACTTATACAGTACTAAAGCACATTTGAAATGATGAAATGAGTGCAATATCAAACCAAGGCAATTATTTTTCTTTTTTTGTGCGTAGTCTATTTTAGCTTTTTTTATTTTTTATTTTTTATTTTTTATTTAGTCAACGTATCGCTCAACCCAGATTTCACTTCTGTTCAAACAACACTCTTTTCCCCCATCAGTCTGTCATGGCATCAGTGATATTAATGTCACCCCTGCATGTATGTGTTTGTTCTGTCTATTGTCAAACTTGGGAGTGTGTATCCTCTGTGTGGTCTCATGCTCGGTTATTAAATTGTGTAGCCTTCAGAGCTGCTGCCATGGCCTCAAGAGCTTTTAGACATTTAAGCTTCTATTTTTGTCGCGGGAAAAGCACCCAATTTGAAGAAGACAATTCATGATGCGTCAGGAGGGGAAAACTCAACATTAACCTAATCACAGAGGTTACAACATCATCTGACACAAATTGACGTTGACGTTTGTTACTAATGAGGACGATGGTGTTGACGTGTGAGATGATGACAAGGGATCCACTTGATATGTGTTGCTCTGTTTTTGTGCAGGAGAACGACTATCTACAGGAGTGCCTTGAAGCGGTGCAGCAAGAATTCATTATTTTCAACCGAGAGAAGTAAGACACAGCTGCACCTACCAAAAAAAAAAAAAACTAAGGCTGACTGGACACTGTGTGGTGCAAGTGACAGAATTCTGATTAGGGTGTAAATCATGACTGCATGAAGAGAAGAAAAAAAAAAACTTGAAATTGGGCACCCCCAGAGTGCAATTAGGCTTCTTTAAAGTGTGGGTAAAATCTGGATGTGTCTATGTAGGTCTGCTGATGCGACGAGGTCAGGGGTATGCAACCCATGGCTCCAGAACCGCATGTGGCTTATGTGGCCCTGTGACTGCAAAATAATGAGCACTCAATCTAAATTTCATTTTACATACTATGTTGCTTCTCTATAATAAAGATAATGTACAGTAAATATCGAGATGATTGTGTGCTTGTAAAATTAAAGTAGTTTTATTGCCTATTTATTTGCAAATATATATATATATATAGATATATATATATATATATATATATATATATATATATATATATATATATATATATATATATATATATATATATATACACACACACACATATATAACGTTAAAAGCGTAAAGATATGGACTTTCTATCAATCTATTAAATTAAATCGATCAATATCAATGATGGGGTGAAATTACTTTTGATATTTTACTTTACAAATGGTCCGTCTTGTCACTTATGATTATAGTGTGTAATCAAATAATTAGGCTTATGTCTTCCATTCTCGTGGTTGGTATGACAACGAAAAACAAATAAGAACAAACCTGATTGCGCTATGTATAAATATTACAGTATCACTTGGAAGGCATTAAAAATAGTCGTCTGTAAAAAGATCTTAAAACACTGAGCAAGACTAACATTCAAATCAAAAGCCTGCAGTTTTTTTTCATTTGCATAAAATTTTCACCCAAAAAAATGTTTGTTTTGCTTTTTGGCCAAATGATTCTCGGTTTTCAGTTTCAGCCCCAAAAAAGTTAATTTTGTTGCATCCTTAATATATACATTTAAATTTATATAATTAAATACAATTACTTTATTTCAAATAATAAAATACAACTATTTTATTTCATGAAACCCTGACTGTGCAGGTGTTGCAACTCCCGGGCCATCCAATAGAAAATCGTCTGTCTCCGCCATTTCCATCAGTTATTGTTCGTCTCCTCTTTTATGGTTCTTTAAATGAATTACCTCATTTATTATTGACCCAGTTCTGACACGGCAGCTTTACTGAAATCCTTCTTTATCAGAAATGACTCATTTTGTCCTAATTCGGTGATTATTGATGAGTTCTATTTATAACGTGGTGTATAATATCACAGAAGTAGCGCTCTCATTAAACTTTCAGCATTGTCTTATATTCCACAAAATGTATGACTTTCTGGGAGCTAAAAATAGCACTTTTTTTTCCCCCCTGAACCCAGGTTGAAAAAGCGTCAAGAAGAGGGCCATGTCGAGGCCGGCGGAGACGACGCTAGCGGAGAAGGAGATGCGGAGGCTGGCGGCACTGACGACGACGCGGCCGAACCGGAACCCGAGCCTCCCTCCAAACTGAGCATGTGCGGCTCTGTGTGCTCCTCCCCTGGCAGCTGCTAGTGCCGCGTCAGTCCACGGTGCACGATACAGGATGAAGGTCTCTCAGTGCCATGCCCATAGATCTATTCTCTCCTTTGCAGTAGCCAGCAGGGGAGGAAACACACAGCAGGTGGAACTGACGCACTGCAGGACCCAATTAGTTTTATTCTGTAGCTCCCTTCCCCGGTAAGGCAAGAATGAAGCAAATTCTCCACCTCCTTGTCCGTCCTTCACAATCCTCCAACTTCTATGCAATGTTACACTTCACTCACAGCACGACAAAGCGTATCACACACCAGGAGGTGAAGAGGAATGCTCGGAAAAGATGATGACATCCTGAGCAATGGCTGTTCATGATGTTTTGGTGGCTTGGCTAGTTTTAGTAGAGATGCTTCTTCCTCTTCAAAATGAGCCCAGGATGGCTGAATTATTCAACATGCACAGGCGGTTTTACACTTTTAGCTTGTCTCCGCTTCACTCCTCCCCTCAGCCTCTCTTATGTCATGAATGCCCTAATTCAGAGCGTTTTGGTTTTTTCATGTCCTGGTGTACTTCCGTTGCCACACCTTCAAAAAAATCATTTGTGGCAGACTAAATATTGTTTGCGCTATTCACATAGAAACCATGAATCGAAACAATGCAAAATCCCTGCTGTTGTATGTGCTCTGAATTAAGGTATGTCACTTTTGGGGGCAAATGTAAAGAAGTTGAAAATTAATTCAATTAATCTCAAGGATTTAATCATACGTCTTTACATAGTCCAGGCATTCTATCCCATGTACTTATTTACTGTATTTTTCACCAAATATCAGGGTAAAGAAAAATACCTGGCACATTAAATCCCAAATATACGCTTTTACATCCAGACTTTCAAGACCATACTTACTGACAGTATTTTTTTTTAGTATTACAGTAATTATGTCTGTAAATATCTGGCACAGGATGGGTTACATTCTACCAGAGAACAGTGTCCTGTTCTCTTGTTATTAGACAGTGAAGATCACCTTCCTGCAGTGCTCATCCTGGGGATTAAACCAACTAGTTTACTATTTCACAAACAGCTCAGTTTTGTCATAATCACAGTGCTACATTTGAGATGGGGCCGTTATTTTCAGTCTTAATGTGGGAACATGTAGCAATGATCCACCATAGAGCCCGTCATAAAACGAAAAATGTGTAAATAGCATCACTTGTAGGTATAACTTCACCACAGTTTTATGTGGGCCTGCAAACCCGACATGGAAGAAGCTTGTGGAGTCAATCCTTCGCATTGCTTCATTCTGCTTTTCGCTCCAAGTGTGCAGGCACATCTTGTAGGCAACATAGGCCAAAGCTTTTCTACCATTTGCATAACCATTTCTAAGGAAATATGTGAATGTATGTCTTTCTCCTTTCTGTATAACATGGATTTACCAGTGCAGTGTACAAGTATATTGCCAATATGTAGAAGCTGTCAGATTTCAGGTAATAAGGGAAACAAATTACACGAAAAAGAGCTAAAAGCATCAACTGGCATTGGAGGCGGTTAGCTTAGTTTAGCTAAAAAATGATATAAATGTCACGTCAAACTGTTGACATCAAATTAAAATTGGAAATATTTTGCTAAATATTTTAGTGTGTTCTTTATGTTTAACCTTTGGCTGGTAATTTTTATTTCAACAGGAAAGATTTCCTTCTAGTCACTATGCTATGCTAGGCCAATCAACTTTCATTTTAGAGGATATCTTACAGTGGAACCTCTCATGTCAAACACAATTCACAAGTTAGCAACTCTTATTAAACTTATTTGTTGCCAGCCCAGTAACAGTAAATCTTTGTCGTCTTTAGAAGTCAATGGCAGTGAATGAGTTAAAATAGGGTGACCAGACTTTCAAAATTAAAAACTGAGACGGCAAATTCACTGAAAATGAAATGTAATATACTGTCGCCAGGAACTATTGCTTGCAAATTTACTTGCAAGTCAATATAATGATCAGTCGTTGTTTTAAAATGTATCCTGGTCATTCGATGCACCAACTGCGCTAGCAAGTACAGGACTCGTTTTTCCTTTGCTTGCATTTTGTGATTTTTTTTTTTTTTTAATCAACTCTTGTTTATAAAACTGATAATCATTTGCCACAACATACCTCACTTTCCCACGTTGTCATTTTCCATGATTCTTCAACACAAAAGCGGGAACTAGTTCTTGTTCCAGTATGACGCAAATGCAAAAGTAAACAGTTTAAATTTGTTTTTAATGGCTTAATTGCGTTAAATAAAAAAGAAAATGTAAATGTAAAATCAAGACAAAAAATGGGGCTGGCTAAGTTTGTCTGGATGCAAGACACAAGACTGAAAAACAGGACTGTTAAGGTTAAAACGGGATGTTCAGTCACCCTTATTTAAAAACAAGGTGATACTAATAATCTTTGACAAGTAAGAAAGGCAAAATAAAACAACCATCTTCAGCTTTAGTCTCGACAAATACCATTTAAACATTTCAAACAACATGCGGTGTAACAATTTTGCATCATCGTATAGCACAAGGCATCACGCTCAGTTGCCATTGCTTTTAACTGCTTTATTGGATTGTTTTTAACCGTAACCTAGTATTATATCTCATGCACATATTTATAGTAATGGTGACATTTCAAGGTTACGATTGCACACAAAAAATTAACGTGCGCTTTGGTGTGAGGACGCTCTTTATTACGTGGCGCAAGTGGGCAGTTATTGCTGCAATTCTTTTATGGACGAAAAATGTTTTTGGAGGAATAATAAATGGTAAGAAGTTAGGATTACACCACCCTGGTTACAGAAATTGTCACAATTCAGGGCTTTGTACCTAATGTCACAAGATTTAGAATCCAACTCCAATTTACTTTGCCACAAAGAAAATGAAAAATATGCAGTTAGTCCTTTGATGCCTGCTCAAATGAGTTTCGAGCTGGTACCTGATGTTTGACGCAACATCCTCGTGGAATGTTTTGAAGCGAGTTTACGCACGTCTTGTGGTGTTTGAATATTGAGGATCCATTGTATTATTGTCCCTTTAAAATCACATATTTTCCACACTGTTAAAAAAATGACTGGTTTATCAAATTTAATAATGAGGAATAAAATGTAGCATCATCCAAGTCTGTCCTATACTGTAAGTTTATGCATTTTATTTTATTAGTATTGTTTTTGCATGGACAAGTACAGTAAAAGCCTGATTTTGCCAAAGCCTGGAGCTTGAGCTTTCATGGCTGATTTGTGCATGCACAAGCTATTAATGATAGCATACCTCAATGCTTACACCATTGTTGACTTTGAGTGCAACTGTCCTGCGTGTGTTTCTGTATGTTTAACTGTACTGAGGTGCCTGAACCTGATGTTATGTAAATGGCATGGTATTGTTGTAAGGTATGAATAACCTGGGATCCTGTAGGTCGTCTTGATATTTTCAGTGTTCATAGAGCAATGAGAATGCGTTTAGTTCTGTTTTGCCACTCGGCAATGGTTTTAGCCAATCACATGTTTTCAAGAAGTTTAACCTTAATCAGTCTCACTTTAAACACATTGCAAATGTGTTTCAACACAAATGAAAATGTAGGTTATAGAAAATATTGTGTATTCTATTTGGCTGCCTTAATAATCGATTGTTTTTCTCTGCATTTTCCATAGTATTTTTATCTTTTCATTGCTGTACAGTATTTATATAGTGAAAAGGCTGTAAAACCATGCAGCCAAATTACTACACATCACAGTATGAATAATCTCTTCTCCAGTCCAGCAATATGATAAATCTCTAATGTTACTGAGCAGACTTGACCCCGATCTTTAAAAATATAGTATTTACCAACAAAATGGTTTCAATGCTGGTATTCTATCATTTAATTGTGAAATATTCTGCAAGTATCAAGCCTCATACACCTTCAGGGGGAATGGAACTGATGGGTTCCTTTCACTTCCTTTTGCGCATTAACAATACACAGAATTGCACATTTAGGGAAACTTGTTGAAAACTACAAAATACAACGTGTGCATATAGTATGCCGTTTGTAAATGGAAAACTGATTTTTGACAATGAATTGTAGCGTTCCATGCTAATGTGTTTTGGGAGTTGTTTTGTTAGCGGTGATCATTCCCAGATGGGCATTGCTTGTTTCACCTCCTGACATGTTCCTTTTACGTGTTAATGTTTGGATGCTCTTCGGTGTTTTCAAAGCGCTCTGTGCTCGTATTTGACCAATAAAGCATGTCTTCTAATCAAGCGTGATTCAGCACATGCCCTTACGGTATGCAAATTTCTAGATGTTTTAACTGTTGATAACGGTTAATGCCCTGTTATCATTAAATCGGGACAATGCAAATTGTTACTCCTTTCTTCCATATAATCCCACAATGCATCATTTTGTGCGGCCGGATTTTTAGGAGAGATTTGGTGACAAGCCTTGTACTGTAAATTTACTGAAACTGCTTTTGTGCTCAAAACCTGCTGCTTCAACTGCTTTCATAAAGAAATAAAACTCTTTCCTGAAAGGTGTCATTTGGGTATTTTTGTCTTCTGAAGGAATTAAAGATGGGTTGAAAAAATGAGTGCAGGTGAGTCAGTGCCATCACGAGGCATAAATTAGGGGCTCAGATATTCTTAAACCCCTTCCCCTGGTTTGCAATGCATTGTGTGGGTTTCGCTTTGCATAAAGAGGTTTGTAGAAGGAAGTTCAGGCATGAGATGAGTTCATTCATATATGGTTATCATCAGTGCATTATAATAAAATAGCTTCAGTATGTCATCCACCATATTGCATATGGAATACGAAACAATTCAGCGAAAATAAGACATGCTGAAGTTGATCTATTTGTGTTGGGCGTGAGAAATAGATCAATTTTTTTCTCAAACTTTCATGTGCCAAGGCACCCATTTTTCATGGCAAACCACCCAAAATGTATAAAAAGCATGACTGTATATTAAAAATTGTACTTAGTGTGAAATGTGGCCCTCTTTAATTGAACAGTAAGATGATATACTTACCGAAAACAATTATTTAATCTGCTGTATAAATACCACCATTTTTATAGATTCTGTTATAGGAGAAGCATGTTATTGTTCTGCTTGTCAGTGCCCCACTATAACTTCCTGACATAAATTGATTAACCAATATGGATTTAATGAATAAATAATGATCACCAAGACAAAATGACAAAGCAAATTTTTGCCTATAACTTGTATTTTAAAATGTGTCTTCAAAAAAAGTGACTATTTGTTTTGTTTTGTTTCATTGCTGTTCGATCAATTTGTAACCAAGTGTTATGTTGTCTCACATCTTGTTCGTTTCATAAATGGATGCTATTGAGCTCAATGGTAGCCTTGTATCCTTATGGTAACTTTTCTGTAATGATGTTATGTCTGAAAACAGGAAAAGGATAGTAAAGCAAGGTTCCCTTTTTTAAAAAAAAAAAATCAAAATCCTCTAAAATGCCCCAATGTATGTCTCTTTTAGGGTTTAGTGTTCACCGGGTCCTCTAAAATGTCCACGCGCGCTCCCGGATTGTCCAGTTGAGGATGCCACTTTGGGTCGTGGATGGCCTCCAAGAGAGCCGCCAGCTCGGCCTCCAACTTGCCAACAGTGTCCTCTACTTTCTACAAAATAAAGATGGCATGTCTATATGAGACGAAATAATACATTAATAAACTTTAGTAGGAATAACAGAGTCAATGGCCATGAATTATACAATGCCTTGAATTATACGAATAATACAGTTGTACAAAGCAATTAGTAAGGTAAGGTCAGGTGCAGTAAGAGAGTTCGTGATGAGTTTTTGAGCGTTAGAAGGGCATCACTAAAGGAGTGAGGAATAAGAACGACCAACTACGAGTTGTGGTGAGTCACACTCTTTGTACTTGGAAAAAAAATGTGGTGGCTATAGTAAAGTATACAATACAGACAGGACTGACCCTCAAAGTTGGGAACTAAAACATCTTGACTACTTTAACTCAAATGTGGCTTTCATTTTAGAGGGGATTGAAAGAAAAATCACCTTCTCCACTACATCCAAGCGATTATGAAGACGTGCGTGTTCCTGACATGCGTTTGCAGGCACGGCTCGAGGCGACCGCTCAGTATCCACTTCTGAAAAAAACAATCGAAATGTAAGTGAATGCGCACTGTGAATAAGACAATTCTCTGGAAAATGAATACACAACAAATACTGTACGCAGCTTTGGTGAAATTTTACCTTTAGTGAAATTTAGCCTTCAACAGCCATTAAAGATAGCCTAAATGTCAATATTTTACACTGAAATTTGACGTCTTTCTAGATCGACCCATTCTACCCCAAAATGAGAATAATGTAAAACAAAGCTTGTGTACACAAATGCTTTGCTGTGTCAAAAAAAAATCTAATGATGATGAGATACCTGAAACTGTACATAGCATGAAGAGTGTGTTATTGGCTATAGTATTGTTTGCAACCCCTTCCAGACGACTGGATGTGTTATTTTTTATTTCACATCTGTTCTTGAATTTCTTTGAATCGTGGTGCTTTTTGTTTGTTTGCTGCTTTTTGAGATTTTTTGGAGGAGATGGGGGTTTAGGAAACTACATTTTGTCTGACAGTTTACAGTTCAGTGGAATAAAAGAAACAGAGCCTATTAGCTTAGAATTGTTTTATGTTTTTCATAAATAAATAGGGCTGCCAAAATAACAGATTAAATGTGATCAATCAATTACAGTCATAGTTAAAGGTTTTTTTTTCAACGTGTTCATCTAATTTTTAATCTCTAATGTTATGCTTTCTGTTTACTGATTACATCCCTTTTTATGCAGCGCTCTTTTTGTGCTTGAGTTGGGGTTCAGAAAACAAAGGGCAATCACACCATGAAGTGGACACTGATTGGCTGTCATTTTGTTTGGTATATTTTGATAGGCTCCTAAGTGGAAGGCAAGTTCAGGTGAAAATGGAGGAGCATGTGTGAGACGTCGATCGGATGAATAGTAAATATACCTTTTAAAAAAACACCCTACTGCTTTTTTCATAAAGGTTAGAGTGGCATGAATTTTTTAGCTTTTTGCTTACCACTAAAGCTCAAAGTTCCTGCAGCCACAGTGAATTAATTTTTTTTCATTTTTAATTGCATTGTTAATGAAACCATTGAAAACTGAATATTACCTTTCATATGAATACAATGTATTTTTGATGTTTATTTTAATTTGATGAACAATGATAAATATTCAAGAAAAAAAATGTCAGAACATGTTATCATTGAGTCATTTTAGGGAGTTGTTTCTCAGCATGACCCTTCTTTCCTTGACAGTTTGCCCATAATTTCTCTACTAAAAATGCCCCAAATCTGTCAGATGGCAAGAATGTTTCTCGTTCACAGTTCTTTCAGATCACATTATAGATTTAGGTGTGGGCTCTAGCAGGGCCTTTCCAGAGACTTTATCATTTTCATCTATTTGTGTGGAATTATATTTCTTTCAATGCTACAAACTTGAGAAAAAGAGCATTTTATTTGAAATTATATGTTCCAACAACATTATCAGTAAAGACATGACACAGCATCAGTATTATATACTTGTACAGATACATGTGTTTAAAAAGAAAGAGGGAGGGTGAGATTGAGTTAAAGCAATACTGTTTTTTATTATGATTATAATATGTGTGTGCCATTTGAAAAAGCAAAATGTAGAAAAATAGTAACAGGTTTTCCAATTTTCCAAGTAAAAAACCAAAAAAAAAAAAAACAAAAGAAGTCTAATAACATCCTCTTCCTTGTGGTGACAGTCAAACTGAAAATGGCAGTTTCTTATTCATTTTGTGTTGATGGAAGCTCAGTTGTGGGTTAGATGAAACTCAATGCCCCACTGATGCTGAACTGCCTTTTGTCTATATTGAACATCGGAGCACTGAGAATTACTTTTGTCTCCACTTTCCATCATTTCGCACACGCTGGGCAGCCTGCCTGCTGTGGACCACCACCAGACGAGGTTGTTCTCTCCTGGAAAAACAGACTGCGATGCTCCCTAATTGCTCAGTTGTCGAATATTGAGTTCCTTTACAATCCAACTGGCAGTGGTTTGAGTGAAAGGAGGCCAACACATATAAATTGCTTTCCAATTGCAGGAACAAAAACCAAGCTCAAAACATGCTTTTCCTAAAACAGAGACCTGACGTATATGTATGTTCATGGTCATTGTTTTCGACTGATCTCTTTTTTTTGCAAGTTTTTCAATCATTTATGCAAATCTCCCCTTTCTTAAATATGAAGGGGGGGGGTTACAGAAAGCAAAAAAGTATGTCAATATTTCTTTGGACGCTTATATAACAGTTTCCACATTTAAGTAACACTTTCTACAAATTGTTGGAGCATGTCAAAAGACAAAAAAATCTACTCACACAGTAACAGCCAGTCAAGGCCCAATAGTGGTCTCCAAACATGTCCATTTGAAATGTTTGTTTTAAAAATCATAACATACAGTACAAGGCCAAACTGTTGGTGCACCTCCAGCTGTTGTATCTGGAGTGTAAAAAAAGTTAACTCCACAGCAAGGCCGGAATCTAACCCTAACATTGAAACTGTGAAGGAACTTGCAAACCACCCACCAGCATGACACCGGTCAATTCACCAGTTGCCCTTTTAGCCTAAAAACACATTTATTCATAGATATCTTCAAAAAAAGTATTCTCCCTTGTCTGTATTACATATTATTTCCACATTTTAACAGTGTATCCCCTTCTATATAAATTACAGTATTTCTCTTTTTAATTTTCCCATTTAAAAACATGGATACAAACTTTTTTTATCCAATCATATTTTAGCCAGCTCATGTTGTCAGGTTTCCCTGCAATCTGCCAGAGCCTTAAGAATGAAAAGAGAAGGACCTGCCCATAGTTGGTGAATGGGCACAGCCCGTTCAGTTAAAAGCGCTCGGACCAATCATCTCGCAAGACTGCGACCTCAGGGGAAGCTAGGTAGGCCTACATAGAAATCAACATGTATGTGTCCTGTGATAGGATACGCTCCTTTCAGTGTCATTTTGCTGCCGAATGCCATACATTTGAACAAGATTTGTTTGCTACTGATGCATTGTTGTTTTGTTTTTAAACCCATGCTGGAAGAAGTGGATCTGACTTGGCACGCCACATTCAAGATAGATCTTCCCTCCAGGCCCTCCAGGCCCTCCAGCTTCCTCCCACACTCAAAAAGCATGCATGTTAGGGCATACTAAATTGTCCTTTGGGTACGTGAGTGGTTGTTCGTCTCTAGCATGCCCTGCAATTGATGCAACCAGTTCAGGGAGAACCCTGCCTACTGCCTGAAGACTGCTGGGATAGGCTCAAGCAGGCCTGTGACCTTAGTGAGGATAGTTTGCTAGAGGTAAAAGTCTGCTTGCAATTCTTTCAGCATAAATACAATGCTAGCAATGTACACATTTTTTTTTAACTCCTTAACGTGTTTACATTGTTATGCTTTTTTTTTTTTCTCACATTGTATCCCAGCGTGTGGAAGATGTCTCTCAACACATCTGATGGTGATTGACAGCAATTGACAGCGGCTAGAGGTAAAAAGTACATGTCTTTTTTGGTTGTAGCAAATATGTGCTGCTGGCACGTTGATTGACTACCAGAAAAAAACCCTACCCTTCAGCCAAAGCACAACTGTGCTTTTATATCAGCGTGTTTGTGGGATCAGCGTGCACACATTTGCAATTTGGAAGTGGAAAAAATGCCACTCAGAGCACCATGCTGATATTCAAGATGAACCAGTGAGCAAATATACACATATTGCAAAATAGCTGACTATCTGCTATATTCCATCCCCAACTGTTTCCAAGGATGCATTTATTCTTGGCAGATGCTTGTAGAAGGCTAGATGAAGGGCTGTTTTTTTTTTTCTACTGTCCAAAATATTTCAGGAGGTTGACAAATAAGATAGGCGCACACACTGTCAGAGGAAACGAGCTACAGGAAAAGCAAACAAGACATGGTGATGTAACGTAGTGATTGCGCCAGAGGACAAAGGTGAATGAGCTTGAGTGTGTATGTCACGTTCCTCCCTGCAAGCGCAGGGGAGTTCAGTCAACTGCAAAATTGAGAAGTTGGTGCAAATGAAAGCAGCAATTTGTGTGGGGGGCATATACTATGCTCCTAAGGCGGCAGAGCGTTTTGAGTTATTAATAAAATTTCAAGACAAATTATATACTGTATTTGTTCTCTCCCCTTAGTTCTCCGGCTGTCACCGAAATCACAATGTAAGGTCTCACAATGTAAGGTCAAGTAACAACAAAAACAACAGCAAGCTAGTTAAAAGACAAGTGGGGGCAACTATTTTTGGGTTAATATATTCTGTGTTCACCCACTAGCCTAAACAAAGTGTTCTGATTAATATTGCATTTGAGAAACATTAATTAGGCAGCAAAATCTACCCATTTTGATTCATCTGAGGGGGCCGCCATTTTGTCCTCCAATCAATTAAAATCAACATTTGCAATGACAGCCCCGACATTTTGTACTTGCGAGGGTGGTACGATGCACCGACAGGTAGAAACACGCTGCAACTAGCTACAAACGCGGGCAAACAACAAAAATCAACTTACACAACAAACAAACACATTAAAAGAAAAACACTGCAAAAAAAGATGCAATCATCGAAATGACATGAACCCAAACTTAAAATTGAATAAACACACTCACAAACACATCAAGATGAAAACTGCTGCAATGACAAAATATACTGCAAGTTGATGCCACACAAAGGAAGTGGCGCCACTAGGGGGCAGGTCATTAACCAATCAGTCACACCACAAGGATATAAAAGTAGCCCTAATAGTAGCAGAAATGGGAAATTCTTTACTTTAAATTCTCTACTTTTGGCTTTAGCCACAAGTGCTTCAACATAACGAGCAGGTAGCCAAACTGTTTTCACTTTCTGGACCTGAATTTATTAAAATAAAAAAAGAGCAAGAGAGAGAGAGAGAAAGAGGATGGGTTTGGTGTCCCTTTTACTCATTCTTTATGAATCGCTTCTCTTCAATTCATCATATAATATGCCATTGATTTCACAAATATGAAACTATACTCATGTATCCCTATGATAGTACTGTACTATGTTTGCCCCCACCATTGAGTAGTAGTTTACTATGTGAACAAGTAAATTATAAGGTTGAAGAAGTGGAACCATGTGATTTCTCCCAGCCAAGATTTATTTTTTTGGATATCCCAAATACTGTACTTACTATGATAGTTGCCATTGGCAATGGCGTATAACTTGGATGTCCAAACTCAGTCCTCAGGGCCGCTACCCTGCATAATTTTCAAGTTTCCGCCAGATGATCAGCTCATCAGCAAGCATATCAGAAGCCTGATAATGATCATGATCACATGAATGAGGTATCTTGGAGGACAGAAATATCAAAGCCATCTACAGTAGCGGCCCACGAGGACCAGGTTTGGACACTCGGCATAGAATTCTAGACCATCTTATAATAGCTGTTCCCAACTCCCATTTATCAGATTTATATTAGCTGCCCTTCTTCTCCATAAATAGTAATACACTAAATAATAGCACTAAATAATTAGCATAACTGCCTTTGCAAAGGCAACACACTTGTATTGTATAGTATGCAATCATGAAGTGGCATAATGTTCTGATTGGTTGGTGATGAGGCAAATTAAAGCTCTGTGAACCGAATCACTTTCTGTCCGGTGCAGTGGCTTACAACCGACCATTCTGGCACTATGAAATCATTTTAGTGCACGCTCACAACAGTTGAAGCAGTTCTTGAGTGTGTGTTTACCAAAACAAGTTGTGGTATGTGATTGGAACCACTATATGTTAAAAAAAATGAAGGATTTACTGCTCACAGTAAATTTGATTCAATGAAACTACAGCTGCAATGAATTACAACCATATGTGCCTCAACCCTTACAGATTCACATGCACAATGCAGTTCAGCGTCGTTTTGTACACCTAGAACGCTGTAAAAATCACTTTATGCCACAACTATCACACCAGTCTGTATCTATGCACTGTATAAAAAAATCTCCCACCCCCACTAACCTCACCAACTCCCCTTTACCAAGCTCCTTTTCTTACCTGCCACAATGCAGCCAATCAAAAGAATGATGAGTCCAATTGTGAGGGTGGAGCGTTGGATCATGGTGTGTTTGAAAAGCAGGAGATTGAACAATTTCAAGTGCAATGCTTCCTTTAACCAGCTTTGCCCTGGCTACAATTTTTCCTCCAAAGTGGTTGCGCCCCGTTCCCTAATGAAAACATGGAATGCAGAGCAGAAAGCTATGTGTCTGGGAAGGGGTGGGAAGTTTCTACTTGGGAGGGGACTGATATCTTAGTCTAACAAACACGAATAGATTTCAAAAGAGCACACATCACCTCAAGTGACTCTTACAATGAATAGTTTATCAATCAGAATGTTTTGCTTTGGTGCATTAGTGGTTGTTATGGGTTTACACAAACAACAATGTTTTATATTGAATTGGGTATGCTGAATATTAAGTCCTGCAATTGGCTGGCAACCAGCTCAGGGTGTCCCCCACCTTCTGCCTGAAGACAGCAGGGATAGGCACCAGCAAGCAAGTGACCCTGGTGAGGATAAGTGGCCAGTTGCTTTTGTTTGTTTGTTTGTACCATAATTGATCAATTGAATTGGCCAGTCAATTAATCAGTCGGGCCCAAGTTAAAGTTTGTATGATCTTATTATTATTAACCTTTTTCAAAAAGGAACATGTAGTGTCAATTGAGACTCTTTCACAAACTAAAAACAGAATAAACACACACACACACAGAGCTCGTATTAGGTTATTTAGTTAGATGAACGAGCATGTAGGTGGTAGCGGTACTAAGTGTATACATCACACTGTTTTGGTTGACACTCTCCGTTTTGCTTTGATATGAGAAAAAAGGAATCTTAACATTTCAGTCCTTTTTGTTTCATTTTTAGACTCATTAAGTCAATGAACTCAAATCTTAAGGCTACTTCTCTTTTTCTGAGAGAAATTCTGTTCCTAGAATGAAATGTTTGAAATCATATCAAGCAAATAATGTTCTCTGTAGTTGTATTGATTGCTTCCTCCTAGTCGCTCTGAATTGACTTATTTCTGTCTGACTCACACACATCAATACACACGTGCGAGCGCACACAGGCTGGTTGTAGTAAGCATGGTTATCTTCTTTAAGCCAGACTGTCTTCAGCCTCATGTTCTGCTCACTTGTCTGCCCTCTTAAGCAGATCTAAAGGTTAAGCAGCAGAAACACAAAAGTGGAGGAAAAGTGAGAGTGAGACCTAAGACAGGTTGCGATATTATTGTCCCACCAGTGGTCACGACAGGTGACCACTAAAAATTGAGGGATATACTTACACACAGCGGCCCACATACATGCAGAACAAGAAGGTGACTGCACCTGGTTGTGCATGTGTCACGTGACAAACTGCTGGAGGCGGGGTCACCTTCTCTGTCTATTTCGGTGCACTTTTCCACTTTGTCTTATGTGTCATCGTGACAAAATATCACACCCAGTGGAAAGGACATAGTGTAACAGTTCAAGGATTCGGACTTGTGTTTGGGGGGAAGATTAAGAAAAGGATTACCTGTAAAGTGTAGGTCATACTAGAGGTTGGTTCAAGTTAATTTAGGGTTTAAGGAAGGATAACGTAAACCTGCATAAGTGCTGGAAGAATGTCCGTCTGGTTTCTGTAGACAGAGCTCACTGTGTATTTACTTAGATCTCCTAAATGGCTCTGTACGTACCTTGGGTTGGAGGTCTGGTTCATTAAAAAAAAAAAAAAAAAAGCCCAGAAAGCATGCTTCTGGGTTTCTTTTCATTTATTTATTTTTATTTTTTAGCATATATTAGTATCAGTTTGTTCAACATGTTGCCAAAATAGTGTTCTTTAGACCTTCTGGAACTACCTGACATACACTATCTTGGTATAATATACAGACTATTGTTTAAAGGTATTCAAATATTATTCTATTTGCAAGTTTTTCTTAAAAAAGTAGCTTTTAAAATAGCTTTCAGTGACATGAGCGGCATCAACATCTTTGAACAAAAATTTGCCTCATTTTTAATTATTAAATTGAAAATGAACGACTGAAAATATCAGTCACCGCAGCTACACTTTAAGGAGACAGAGATTTTTTTAGGCATTGATCCATTTTTTCTGGACGACCTTCACTTACTCGGGTCGCGAGCTTGCAATAAAGTTGTCATCAGTTGAAGTCTGTGCTTTATGGAACATAATAATCTGGCCGTTAAACCTCACTTTGCAACGTGTTGAGCCTCAAATACAGTTACACTGAAGCTTGAGGAATATGAGCGTGTAGCCATGTTTCCATGCTTTATTAAATGTATCAATCATGAACAGTCTTTTTTATGTTTTTTTTTTTTCAGGTCACCCATTTTGTGTGTAGTGGATGTGGCATTGGAGGACTCGACATTGGAGTTTGAGTGGTTAGCATTTAGCCTAGCAGACAAACCCTGACAACAATGCTGGTAGTTGGTCACTCTCCTGTCAGTCTTCTGAAGTCATGGTGAAGCCATTTTTTTCTTTGTGTTTTCTGGGGTTCTCACTCGAGTTCTCCAGACAGCCCAAATGATATTCTGGTCACTATAATGTGGTCAGTGGGTTCAGTTTTGGAATTGGATAGAGCGACAATATAAAAATATGCAATTCACAAGTAAATGAATACATCGGGATCTATGGCAGACTTCTCATATTCTCACTCGCTATGGACTGAAGTGTATATCATACTGCAGGTATAGAAGTAAATACTGTTATTTATTTTTTTTTATAGGTATAGAATACAGATGTCAAACTCCAGTCCTCGGGGACCGGTATCCTGCATGTTATCCAGCCTTACCCTCCCCAGCAGTCCTGAAGAAAAAAAAAAAAACATACAGTATCTCGAGGTTTCACTGTACAGTATTTGATAAATTACAATAGTTTTCTCCTTCGTTTTTGCTGTATTTTTTTCACCAACGCAAGTGATTTCAGTTTATGGTGGAAGAGCACTGTCACCACTATCCTGTGCTGGAATGTGTGGCAAAGTGCTTACCTCTGTATTCCTGCCAAATCAGTGCCAACTGAAAGAGTATTCCCAACACAGTCAAGGGCATACTTGAATGAAAAAATTTGGAGATGCTTCTTTTTCAAAAAGAATGTTTAATCTGTGCTCAGAGATGTCAATGATGTGTGGCTTTGAAAAAGAATAAATAGAATTTGTCTAGTTTTCAGTGATTTTAAGATATATGCCATAGATTTTTTTTTTTTACAAACATTGCCCAATTTATTGCAATAAGTATCGCAATGCGCCTTTGCTCGTAGCTATTATCCACTATATTGCTTCTTCTGGGTCACTGAGAAGCTGGAGTCCATTCGGGCTGAAGCTGGCTAAGATTCACTGTGTACAGTTCATTCAAATACGGATACTGTCAGAGAACCAGCACCAGTTGATGTTTTAATCAAGCGCACCAACATTTCAACGTTTGGATCTCAAGTTGTCTACAGCTATCCAAAGAGCATCTTGCAGGTACCTTAATTCTTGGCTTGAAAAATGAAGGTGCAGGCTATTACTTTCTGATCCAAAACCATTCACAGTTGTGTTGTTTCCCTTGTGTGGTTGAGCCTCTGGATCATTGCTCCTTAGATAAACCCTAAGTCTGCATCTATCCCCTTAGACCGTCTGATTTGGTCTACGTCACAGGGGACGTAATCCTGGTCTGGCCCAAGAATAGAATGCTGGGAGGGGCCGAGTCACCGGAGAGACGCTCCCGAGTCACCGTGCATGTGTCCCTCGATAATCCCTTCTTAAAAAGCTTCTGAGCCGGGTAAGAGTTTGGGAACTCGGGCTTAGACCGTGGGAGCTGTACTGGGCAGTATCCCCCACACCTTAGCTGAGGAGGATTCACATACAAATAAAGAACTGTTTTGGATTCTAAGAGGACTTTGCTTCCACAAGGATGAACTTTGCAGCCCATTTATTCTACGCAAGCTACTTGAGTGCTCGACTGGAACGATTGTTTTCACCAAAGCCTGCACTTAAAGACATCGAAGAAAATGACCCCTTTTGGCACAGGTGGGAATCGTGTAGTGACCCAGACCCATCGGAACGCTCCTCCACCCAGATCAAACCAGATGTAATACAATGTCTGTGTGACAAAAAAGCTCAGAACAAAGACGAGACTTTTGATTTAAGTGCAGTTCCTACCTCGGTCCCGCTTTCTGTTTTTAATCCACTTTTTCAGCATGCTCAAACAAGTCCCCCTCATACCAAAAAAGACCTGTTTTCATGGAAGCCTGTGATTAAAAACGGCAAAGAGAATGTTACTTTTTGGCAGAGTTTGGATACATGTGTTGACCCAGGCATGGAGCTCTCCTCTACCCTCATCAATCCAGTAGTAATACCCAGTTCCTGTGATGAAAATCAACCTCCAGTCCTAAACAAAAACAACACTTCTAGCGTACCTTCAGTTCCAGCCTCAGTCCCTGCTCCTGCTTGTCCTTCACTTTTACAGATTTCACTAGATAGTCCCCCTCACAGCAAAATCGAATCAACAAACCAATCAGCTTGTTCTTCGGATCAAAATTTGACAGCTTTGGTCTCCAAATTAACAATAGCCAAACTTACCTCCAAACAGACTCTTTGTCCACAGAGGTCTACACCCACATCTTGTCCAGATTCATCCAAGTCCCTCACAGCATCACAATCTTTTGTCTGCCTACCTTCTAAGCCTTCTGTCCCTGCTTTTAATCAAGAGAGCTTGCTTCCTTCCCTGGATGCCTTGGTAGACTTTCTCCTTCGTTTGGCACTTTATATCGTTCTCTTTTTTGTTGCCAGGTAATGCTAAAAAAATATCTTATGCCTGATGTAAGCGTTGCACTCTAGAAATCAGTCTATCTTTCTTCTGTCCTACGTACACGCTTTTCATTTTTTTGTGGCAAGTATACATAGAAATACACTTTTTGGAATTACCCAATTAAAGTAGAATATGCTGTTAAGTGTTTTTTGCTCACCCATACAACAATTCAAGAGTATGCCATATCACTAAACAATAACTTTATTTAACTATTCATTATCAGGGGAAAATTAATACAATGACCTTGTTTCATGTTTTAATAGTTCATTTTAGTTCGGGGGTTTCATTAACTGGTGTTTTCAGAAAAACAACACAGCCCCTCTACTCTTCACTATATCTGCTAATGGTATTACTTGCAGAGATATATGATGAAGTTCATGGCTAATTACAGCCAGACTATTTTAAAAGTATGAACCATATAGTGATGTGTTAGCCATTAATGATGAACCAGTATTTTCTGCTTTGATTTGGAATCAGATCTTTGAGCTGTGGCATTGATGTTCCTATAGTAGCCAGATTCTGTATCTTACCATTTTTTAGAAAATTTCGAAGTGAGATATGTCATCCAAGTCTTGCTGTTTTTGGGGGCAAAGTTTTTAGAATGAATGGGCTGCAGCTGCACACTTAATTTTAGAATTGCAGCTAACTATACGTTGGAACGTGAACTTTTAAGCTCCTGTATGTTCCCCTCAGTGAGGCAGAGTACTGCCTGCTTCACCGCATGTGTTTTCTGTGTGCTATTATGCAATGCGCAAAAGTAAATAAGCAATACACAAATATAAGATACCTTGTATGAAATTATGGATCTCAAAACATTATATCAGATCCATGACTGGATCTAGATATATGACTCATTACAAGCCTCCTCAAACCACAAAGTGAGGGATTTAGGGGGTGAGGGCATCCCTTCAAAAAGAATATCCCTATACTGCCCAAACCAAATAATTAAAAATAACATTAATTTGATATAAAATGTGTTTGTTTCTTGAATTTCAAGATGGAGGTGAGCCAGAGCCTCCTCTGCCTGTGTGTCCCTGATGACTCGGTACTAAAACTGTTCTGCTTCATTGTAACATTTGAGAGTACTCTTCTCTAAATGGGAACAAAAATAAGACAAGAAATAAATGTGGTAATGTTAGCTGCGCACACTTTGTACAACGGCGCTGCAGCCCCGGGCCTTTCCATTCATTCACTGTGTTGTTTACGAGTACACTATGTGGCGGAATAATGGACTGCGAGCCTCTGATAAGTGGGGCAGAGGGTAATAATGGAGCTAGATGACAGAGTAAAAGGTCAAAGAGTGGTGGTTTAAGTAGAAGTAGCTATGACTAAAATGCAATCAGGCTGCTTGGAAAGCTGACTACCGCTCGCCGAAGTCCAGAATGTAAGCAACAGTAAAGAAACAGAGCGAAAGTAGACTCAAGTTAAAGTGTATCGTACATCATACTTATCACACTTCCTGACAACCGCACCCTTTACTCCAGTTTATATCTAATTATATGTGGACAGGCTCTGGAGCACACACAAACGCAGAGTTTCAAACGTTGTCATTAACCAAATGTGAGCTTCTTTAATGTCTAGGTGACGGGGTTAATCTCCAAAGGCTATAAGCCTATTATTATGTTTATACTGTGTGAAAGGCCTGCTAACTAACTCGGCGGTGGCAAAAGAAGCTCCACCAGTTTGATGTTTTGTTCACAAGGTTTTTACATTATGGTCAGATAATGTGAAATGACACTTGACTGTTTAAAGGGCTGTTCTATTATATTTGAACCCAATCTACCAGGCTGCTATAAATCAAATGACCATGCCTTTGAGCCGTAATTGCCACTTTATTCATTTGTGTGAGCCATGAAAAGAAAAAGTGGACAACTAATGAATCATAAGTTACCTTGTACTGCAGATGCAATCTGTCACAGTGAATAGAAAGTTGTGTTGACATGAAAGGTGAATCCATTCTTCTTAGACAGGAGAGGTTGTTCTTAGTAATATCAGTTTCAGGAATTGGCTCATATTTATTTCAGTTATTGAAGGTCAAAACTATAAAAAATCTTAAATACTAAAACTCCCACTTCCAGAACATTCTGACATTCACTTTCAAACATTTAATTGGCTTTGGTTTTATATCCCAATTAGAATGTCCCGCATTTTATTTGACTCGTAAGTTCACTGATGTCTTAGGTTGTTGAAAAGTGTACATTAATATTGTCCTTAAAAATCCAGTTATTTAACCTGTCCCAGCGTAAAGTACAAAAAAGGCTGCTCCTTAAACATCTTTTTGAAATGCTGGGAGGTGGCCAGAGGTAGGCCACCTTGGAAAAAAATTCAATATCTGTAAAAGTTCTGTCATTTTTACATGCATGCAGTATTATTATACCCTTTAACAATTACCAGTTATTTACGTAAACTAAATTTTAAAGTTATATAATAAAATGCAAAAATATTTATTATATGAAAGCCTGAATGTGCATGCCACCCCTGGCTGAGATGTTGTGATATGCTGGCCACCCCATAGAAAAATCTCTGGCTATACCTTCATGGCTAGGTTCACACTGCTGGGCTTCATGCTCAACTCTGGATTTTTTGTGAAATCCGTTTTTCACAAAAGGACACTGTGACGTCAAACACAGCGGTACGCTTAACATTCTTGTTTCCAGAAGTACCACAATGGTTAGCCGAATGGCTGTCTTACCAGAGTCACAATATTTTCAATCTTTTACATTTAAGATGGAAAGGAGGGGGAACGGTGCGCCATTTGGCTGTGTCATTTTGGGACATGACAGCAACGTCTCCCTCACATGTTTAGAAAGAGACATACACACGGACATTTTGCTCTTGTCCCTCAGCGAACGTCCATATTATAACATTAAAAAAGTCAAATAATACCAATGACACTCTATTTGAACGACACTTTTTTTACGTTGTGTTTTACTTACCAAATATCCATAATAATGTAGAAAAACATCTTAGAAATCTTTTTAGCCACTTGATTGATGAAATTTGTTAGAGTGGAGGCTAAAACCCTTTTTTTCAATAGTCAGTCATCTTGTATCATTTTTTAGGTGTAAAACATGGACAGTGTTTCAAAGATATCTGGACTTCTACTTTTTAGAGAGGAGCTGCGTTTGGGCCCTGCGGATCCAGATGAATCTTACAAAGGAGTGCTGCTCAGTAATGGCGCCGTGGGCCGCAGACCGACACTCATTGAACCAGAGAGGTTGAAGGACTTTGGTGAGGAGGAACTCCTCAACGGGGACGTGAAAGTCCACGTCACCAGAGCAAAGGTCGAAACACCTGTAATCACACTAAAGGAACCGCCAAAAACCAGACGAGTCAGCGAGTTCAGGATCGTCCCGAGACCGCCTATTCAGTACTTGCGCTTTGAGGACATAAGCGCCGCCGCCTTCACTATCCAATCAGGGATACAGAAGACACCTTGCACAGTAAACGACCACAATAACAAATCTTTGACACATCTAGATCAGATTCAATGAGAACATTTTTGTTTTAATTCTAGTGCATTTTTAGGAGCGACTTTATGATTGAAATTCCTTTACCATAAAATACTACAATCTGTCTTGTGCTTCTCAGTACTCACGACTATCCAAACAATATGGTATGGAGATTTATCTGAAGAAGGAGCACCTGCACTACACGGGCTCAGTCAAGGAGAGAGGAGTGTTGTACCTGCTCTCTTCCCTCACACAGGTAAAACAAAGGATGATCCTTTTCTGCCTGTGCGGTCATGTGACATTCGAATCTGCTTTGTCAGCCAGATGTAGCGGTACAGTAGTTTGTGTGTGCAATGTTAGGGAACTAGGTAAAGGTGTCTTTAAGTGCGACGTAACCTTTAACTTGAAGGAGAAATAATTGGGTTTCCGACACCCGGGCGAGTGCTTGCTCATGAACTAATGAACCCCGCCAAGATGAGGAATAAATCGTTGAAGGCAACCTGAACGGTCCGGTTGCGATTAATTAAATGTTATGACAATGAAATGACCTGAAGCAAAGAGAAAGTTCATCAAGATGCTTGATGAGGACTGCACTAGAGTTGATTAAAGTGCTTATTTCCAACATTTGTTTTCAGAGATCTATACCCAAGACATAAAATGACGCAGATAATTGAAACTGGAAAATATCGCCAAAAACTAAAATTGTAATTGTAATTGTTTTTTGTACTCATTCTGCATGATTGTGATTTAGGATTGGGATTTAATGACCAATGTCATGATTTTGTGTATTTTTTAAGTGAACCATAGAGAAAATGGATGGATTGTTGAAAAGAATAAAAACAAAATACCTTGTGGAACAATCCCTTTCATGCTCAGCCTATTCATTGATGTCCAATCTTTTATTCCATCAAAACACATAATACAAACGACATAGAGCAAACACAAATGTAAACTATAGTGAACTCCAGTGAATAGACTGGGTCTCAAGAAGATTCAAGTTTCAAATCAAACCAAATTTTATTTGAATAGCCCTAAATCGCCGAAGTCTCAAAGGGCTTCACAGATGAAAAGAGGTCATGTCGAGAGTTCTTTTGAATAAAGAAGTCATGAAAAAGAAGGCATACAGACATCTTTTCGGTGTAAGGTACACAACAGCATCCCCTGTCAAAGCTCCCAGATGGGGAAGGAAAAACTCAAAAACCCCAATTTGGGGAAAATCAGAAACCTTCAGAAGGGACCACAGGTGGGAGGAGCCCCCTTCCAGGCCCAGACTGCTTTGATTTGAATTTATTTGACAAAGGAAAACAATGGTCCCTTGATCTTGATCATAGATCATTCTTTGTTTGCAGGAGCAGCAGAGGAAGGGGGTGATCGTTGCTACTGACTGTAACTTCTCCCTGGCTGTGGCCCACCATGCAGTGGAGCTGAAGATCCCCGTGTTTGCAATCATGCCGTCATGTTGCTCTTCACCTCGTCTGAGGATCTACCGAGACTATGGCGCTATGGTTATATCCTATGGCAGCACTGGTCAAGACTCTCAGAACCACGGCCGCCATCTGGCAAAAGACAATGGATACCTCTACCTGCAAGAGTGAGTATTTTCTCCTCAGTTTACCTCACCTCAAATGAAGTAGTGTTGGAAATGTATAAGATCACAAATGATAAGATGATGAAAGGGAAAATATTCTTGTCAGTTAAAAGTCCAATCCCTAACTCTTAACTTTGTTTATGTTTTAAAAAGTTGAATGAGAACTTGGAAAAGCAAATATCTCCTTATAGTTTTTCGGGTGTGTGTAGATCAAGTTCTCCAAACCTTTAGAATAGCACAAAGTCTTTTTTTTTTTTTTTTCAAAATAACACGTCAAAATTTCACTTGTTCTTGTTTTCGAATTAATATGACAATATCTTTTAGTCAGGAGGTCACAGGAATTCAATGTCGGTTTGCAGATAATAATGGGTTTGTAAATAGCTGACACAGAGTGGTCATTCAATCTCAATGTTGTGTTTTTGGAGTGCACAGTCCAGACCTTCAATCCCAAAGACGTGTTTATTTGTTTTTACACACTCCAAAAACAATTAGGTCAAAAATAACCCGATTATGGCTCAAAAAAGGACCAACCTAACATTTGGGTTGATTTGACCTAAGTTTCTGTTTTTTTATAACACAACCCAATTTGAGTTAAACAAAATACCCATTTTGACATTATTTTTATGGAAAACAACCAAGGACGTTGGGTCAGATTGACTCAAATATGTATTGCATCTGTCTTTTTTTGGACCCATAATTAGGTTATTTTTAACTTTTTTTAGAGTGCGTAGTCCAGACCTTCAATTCCAGGTTCTTATCTACAGTACGATATTTGTTTCTTTAAATAGAAGAAGGGTCTGAAAAGAGCTTACACTGAATGAGTTATATATAATGTGTTCTTGTGTATTCAGGCAAAAATAGGTTGAATAAGTTTTGCAGAGCTTTGTACTACGTGTTTAGTTCTATTTTACACAACTTTAATGGAGTTGGAGTTTGTATTTCCTGATAGTTAACAGTTTGAAAAAGGTAATTAAGACAACATTTTTGTGCTGTTCAGAGATGAAAGTGCGACCTACCTGGCAGGACTGGGCACAGTGGGCATGGAGATCTACGAACAAGTACCCAAACTTGATGCGGTGGTGGTCCCTGCGGCTGGACAGTACGGTCTACTGGCAGGCACGGCGGCAGCCATCAAGCATCTCAACTCAAACATTCTAGTCATTGTAAGTTAACGCACAAGAAGAATATATAAAAACAAATTCTACAGTATGAGTTAAATTGGTTCTTTTAGAGCAAAATGAGGTCCTATTCCCCATAAACCCTTCTTTTTCTTGCTCGCCTCCTACATTTCTCTGGTGCGGCTCCAAGGAGGTTTCTCATTGAGTCTGTTTTTTCTTAACAAGATAAATGCATTTGATATTCCTCCCTGTTTTTCTTGGCTCCATTATCTGCCCACTGCTAAAAGTCTGACAGCTTTAGGTCTGTTTACACTGGAGGAAAGGATGAGCTTCTTATTTTTCATCTCAAATATATAATACAGTCTCTTGGATTTAACGAAGTGCCTTGCATTAAAACGCACGGGGGCTGGCGGAGGTGAAAATGCACGGATGCTCTTACTAATTTACTGTGATCAAAGAATTAAAGATGCACAAATAAATCTTTGTGCGGCACATTCTACAGTACGCTCAGTGCTTGTGAGGGGGCTGTGCGTATGAGGGCGGCCTGAAAGAATATTTCATAATATTTATTTTATATGTTTCTGTGGTCCAAAAAGCGCTGCGGTACACATAATAATTCTGTGTGTGGACTCTCTTCAACAGGGAATAGAACCTGAAGGTTTTCCTTTGCTGCTGCAATCTCTGAAGACAGATGGCCCCATCAAAGACATTCATTGCAACCCGAATACCAAACTGTATGGAGGTAAACATGCCACGTTTGAAAGACTTGAATTCATTAATTAAATGTGGAGTCAAAGTCGATCAAAGCAAGTTTGAATATGCATTCACCTGTCCTGTTTTTGTGCTGATCCTCTTGTAACGCAACATATGTTGCTCTCCTGTTGTCAGATCTCATGGAGTGCTCACTCGGTATCAACACCTTCCAGCTGGCCAAGAAACTCGTAGATAAAGTCATCTCTGTCAGGTATTCGAAAACAAACCGAAAATTTGGAGTGTATAGTTTTGTCCGAATGTAAATACCTTCATTAGATGATGGGCCAAGAGGCACTACTGGACAAAACATTTGGTTTTAATGACATCCTTCAGATGACTCATTTCAACATTGCACATTGCTGGGCTTTAGTAATTGGTTAATAATAATGAATAATGCATCACTTTTACATAGCGCTTTTCAAGACACTCAAGGATGCTTTACAATGGATACATTATTCATGCGATTGTATGTCAGTTTGTTTTATGTTTGTTTGTCTGGAAACTTTCAGCACTCCTCTGAAAATTATCCCCAAATATTGCTAGATGCAATATTTATGTAACTATACTATTCTTATTGTCATTTGTTGTTGTCGTATTATTTACTTATTTGGAAACTCCACTGTGGTGGTTTCTGAAGGTAAAATTATAATAAATAAATAAATGTCACAGTCATACTTCTGGACCTAAATATATGCACTCTAAAATTTCAATAATACAATAAGGAAAGCACATTTTAAACTTTGAGGTGTCTGAATGATGTGGAATCAGTAATCCAAATGTAAGCAATATATTTTCATGTTAATATCTCACTCCAGTAGTGATGCTGAAAGGAAATGAAACCTGTGTACTGTCCTCAAAATACATGTGGTTGATTCATATTTATGAGTGTCCAACACATCCCCCGGGTTACACTGGCGAGATACAATTGTACAGTTTGAGTCCCATTTACTCTGTGATTTCCTGTGGCATCGCATTGATGTGTTTTTTTCTTGTGCTGTTTCTGATGAGATTTGGCTGTTCTAGTGTTTTAAAGGAAAAATAAATCTAAAATAAAAGTTTCGTAATGATCTCATTGTAAATTCAACTGCTAAAATATATTATGACGCTGCTCAATTTCACTTATTTTGATCTGAGCACTCATTAAAGATTTGATGTGTTCCTCCTTTGCAGTGAAGAAGATTCTTTGGTGGCGATGTTGAGGTTTCAAGAGTTTGAGCGCTCCACCGTGGACACGGAGGGAGCCATGGGTTTGGCTGCCATCTTGGCTGGACAACTGACAGAATTGAAAGGCAAAAGGTGAGTTTCATTTGTTCCACTTTCAGATTTGTAGAGGTGGGACTTCAGGAGTGTTTTTCCGGTTGCTTCGCTCAGTATTAGAGAAGGGGTTGTTCTCATTTACATGCAAACACTGTCATATTGTTGCAATAGCGTGTCGTTCTGTCACGCTTTCCCTGGAGCAGGCTCTCAAATGATTCGATCGCTTCAATCGCAGTAATTCTGCCGTGCTGCGTGATGAATTGTAAACAACAAACTATTCTGACTCACAGTCCACACAGATTAGATTGTGATAACCCGCTGTTGCTTTGAAAGTCTGCAGACATCATTTGAGTTGTGAATTTGTCCTCCAACATGCATGTTAATAGAGTTTTCCAATCGATTTGATGACTCGTACGGCATTAGTGTACTCTATGAATGAAGCTATTGGAATATTTATATAGAAACAGAAAATGACAATAGAAGAAAATATGGCGTTTGTTTCTGGGAGTGTGCCATTGGCAATATTTTCCACAATCTTAGTTGTTATTCATTCCAATAGTCAAAAAGTGTTTGATGGGGTTGTTCATCAATAGTTCTGGGGATAAAGCTATCTCTGAGTCTGATTTCCTAGGCCCTAACATTAACCATAAATATCACGTCATTGCCTAACCCTAACGCTTACCCCTTTGGGGCCCATTGTGTTGTTCGCGGTCAAAAAAAACTACATAAAAAAAAATACATTAAAAAAAAACACTCAGCCGAAAAATAGAACGTAAATCGAGAAAAAAAGAACAAAGCGTTGTACACATCGAATGCTGCTCACGCTAGGTGGTAAAGATTATTAAGTAGTAGGCCGTTGTCACCACATTGCTACCGGAAGGAACTTCAAAATAAAATCATTGTTTCATACATGACTTGACATCCCGCATTTTATTTTGAAGCATTGTCTGACTTTCTCACTACATTTGGGTGTGTGACAAATACAGTGGCTTGCCAGGCACCAGATCCTCTGCATGCCTCATTGCACTTCTGGGCCAACATCCTTAAAAAAAATAAATACATAAAAATAAAATTACACGTCTCACCCTTATTAGTTACTGCCCAGTAAATGTGTCCTACCTGGGTGATTTTTCTCTTTTCCGATGAGTGCTGGAAAGCCTAAGTAAGCTGAGTGAGTCCGAGTGTCTCTCACTGCAGTTGGTCAAATCTGTGCTCAAACAATATTGCAACGTGTCTGTGTAGGGTGGCAGTCGTTGTGAGCAGTGCCAACATGGAGCTTGATCTGGTGAGGCAGTGTGTGGACAGAGCACTGGTGCTGGAAGACCGTGTCAGCAAGTTCTCCGTGCAGCTGGGAGAATGGCCCGGAGACATGGCCAAGCTGCTGGACATCCTGTCCAGAGAGGACGTCAGGTCAGTCAACTGTTCTATCTCTGTTTGGTCAGCAAACATCTCAGTGTTGGATAAACTCACGTTTTGTTGTTAATGATGAATTTTGATTAGGGTTTGATACATATATATTTGAAATGAATATGTTGGCTTAATTACCATGCCCGCATTTGCATGTACTGTAATGGTTTTTTTTTTTCCGGGTACTCCGGCTTCCTCCCACACAGCCCCCAAATATGCATGGCAGGTGTATCGGACACACTAAATTGTCCTTAGGTGTGATTGGGTGCGTGAATGATATGGTGACCTGCGATTAATAAGCTGGCCACCAGTTAAGCCCCACCTACTGCCTGAAGTCAGCTAGGATAGGTACCAGCAAGCCTGCGACCATGTATGTGTAAAGGGATGGATAGATGGAGAATTTAACACATCTAAATGAACAAATGTTAAACAAATAAATAAGTAACCACCACACACATGGAAATCTGCCAATATTTAAAAAGAAAAATAAATCATTTTCTATTTTCACTCAGACATGAAACCATATGTGCTAAAACGCCAATACGCATGTTCCTCCGATGATGCCGCGATGTTGCAGTTTGGTGACGTAACATCCCAATTCTCACGTGACGGCATTACAACAACCTTAATGGCGGACAATTGTGTTGTGGTTGCGCAATCTGCGCTGCTTGCTTTTGCTTTTATTGCTTTTTATTGCTTTTATTGCTTGCTTTTGCTTTCTTCATCTTCCTCTTCTTCTAACCTCCATTTTAATCTTTTTCCTTTCATTTCTTTTTCTTCCTTTTCTTCTTCTACCCTCCATTTTATTATTTTTTCCTTTCATTTCTTCTTCTACCCTCCATTTTATTATTTTTTCCTTTCATTCCTCCTTCTGTTTCTTGCTCCCTCTTCTTTTTCCTTTCATTTCTTCTTCCTTTTCTTTTTCTGCCATCCATGTTATTGTTTTTTCTCCTTTCTTTTTCTTCTAATAAACTCCTTTTCTTTATTTTCTTTCCATTTTTTCTTCTTCTAATTCTGTGCTTAGGCTTCTTTTTCTGTTTTTCGACAACTGCCTGCGTCTGCGCTACAGCGTCACCTCTTACTTGGCATTTACATTACAACTGTTCAGTATCCAGTGTCCTCTAATGGACAGATGCATTTCTTGAAGCGTGTGTACGAGGCTTTTTTTCAGAAGAATGCAGACGGTTTTGTGTGAACATAGCCATGGCTTTGATACTAAACATCTGAATGTGTTGTTTCCTTCCACAGGTTGTTGGACGTCAGCCATCGGAGGCATAGCGACAGGTCGGATCTCTTCAGGGCAAAGGTCAGTATTGAACAGTCAATCTGTCTGCTCAACTGTTGTTTAAATGTCAATGGTCTTTCACCACTTTGCAAAAGCAAAACAAAGACGACAGTGTTTGTTAGAAAAAAAGATACCCAAAAATGATGGAATACGCTCAAAACATTTGGAAGCACAATGTAGAGATTGCTGAAGTGATGTTTTATCGGAGAGCATAAGTCGCACCATGTAGACCACCTGGGGAATGTATTAACAGACATTACAAGATCAACCATCTGCTCTTCTGCGGAAATTGAATCAGGCAATGAAGAAAACACAAGGTTTGCCCCTTGCTGTCAAGTAGTTTTATGCCATAAGACATACAAAATCGCCAATTCCTTTGTTGAAGTGCACTAAGCTGGACTAATGCAATACAGTTTTGCTTTGTGATGTTTTGTCAATACATCATTTCCCCAGACCCTAGAGCTGTCACAAGGTGACAGCTTTGGAATGAGGCGAAGTTACACATATTGACCGTGTGTGTTTTTGTGTTGCCAGGTGGAGTGTGTGGTGGAAACGAGGGATAAGACACAAAGCGCTCAGCTGCGGAAGACGCTAAGTGAGCGCTATCCGTCCCTATGCTGGCTCGAGCGGTGATCGCCAGAAAAATGTTCAAACGATTTACAGTAATGGTTAAATCTCATGATGAAATGACACATCTTTAACGCGGGAGGACAGGACTCGAATCACATGCAGACAATGCATGTTCATCATGTGTGGGTACCGAAAAGCAATACAATCATAGAGCAAATATTCATTAAAAAAACCTTTACTGTATAATTGTTTATTTCCTACATTGGAGTAGTTAGCGAGGTTGTGTAAAACTCATGTAGTTTCCTCTCTATGGAGGAGCACGAATGATGCGGTATTGGCCTAAGTCCCCCGGTAGACATGCATGGAAGCATTTCATGCACGATATTAGTTGAACTCTTGGACTCCATTTGATTTTGCAAGTGCAAACATTGAGTGACTGGCGAGTGTTTATCTGTGTAAATAAAAAAATATAAGAGTTTCACATAAAAATATATTACGAAATGATTATTTTTGAACGGGTGTAAATATGTTTCGGAGTTATTTATACTGTTGTATAGTCATTATATTCACTCCAAGCAGAAACATTGTGAAGATATATATACTGTATATATATAATAAAAGTATAGTGTATTTAACATGATGCTTTTTTTATGTACGTAAGTACTCGTCTTCATCGTTGTACTAGATAGAGAGGTTTAGATGAGAATGGATTCATATTAGTTACAATATTATTACGTATGAATGCTAACACTAAATAGAAACAATAGTAGACAGCTTATACAGTTTCAAGAGAAAAAAATGTATATTCTTGACCTTGGTTTACGAGCCAGGCTAATTTTTATTGTAGGCTTACAAGATAGTTTTTTTTTTTCGTATATACATTAGTGTCATGGTAAAGCTATAATTACAATAAATGTTTTTTAAAGCATTCTATTTCATGCATCATCTCAAGTGCATATCCTCATGAGGGTCACCGTCCTGGTGACTTCGAAACCATTCATCTCCAACAAATGTTCAAGAAATTAAGCACTAATTGAATTTGCATTCTTGCAATTGTGTGTGTGAGTCATCCAAATGTCCCTCCTACAAATCATGGTCAACAATTTAATATTTCAAAATTAGACTTGCAGCCACCTGTAAATGTTGCTTCTCCGAGACTAAATTTAGCTCCTCCCCTCAGTTTAATATAATTCCTTGGACCAAGATACCATGAAGGACGTCAAACCCACAATTTTCAAGGTTTTGGCGTCATCTTGTGGCACTTATAAATGCTTTGGAAGGAACATAAGCCATGTACAGCACGCGTATATTATTTATTTGTAGCCGCGTATCCTCACTAGGGTCGCTGGCTTGCTGGTGCCTAACCCAGCAGTCTTCGGCCAGTTGGTGAGGGACCCTCCGAATATCCACGCAGCCAATCACAACTAAGGACATTTTAATACGTGCTAAACATCTGCCACGCATGTTTCTGGAGTGTGGGCGGAAGCCGGAGTGCCTGGAGAGAACCCATGCGGGTTCAGGAAGAACTTGCACACTCCACACAGGAAGGCTGGAGCAGCTGGATTTGACCCTTGGGACTCTGAACAATGAGGCGGATGTGCTAACCACTCATCCACTGAGCCGCCACACAAGTATATGTAGAAATCAATATGTATATATCTGAAAAGGTGGGAGGTATACGGTAAACTATTTTTCTATCAAACCCTCCAAAGGATTTCATAAAAGTCAAAGTCAAGTTTATTGTCAATTTCTTCACATGTGCTTAACATACAAAGGAATCGAAATTGCGTTTCTCACTATCCTCTGCGTTTTACATGTACAAAAACAAAGTGCAGGTGCGCAAGACGAGACAATCCTAAAAACTAGATTCTTATCTAAAAGAATCTATAAAAGTGCAGTAGCCAACTTTCAAATCCAACAAGTTAATATTGCCTAGTTAGTTATCATACCAAGAAATCGTTGACCTCCTTAAATTGACATTTGAGTAACCAATTTATATTTTCACTGCAGTATTTTACAAGTTTTGTGATATTACTTTTGTACAGGGAGGAAATTGGAGGACATCTCATGTTTTGTACAAGGAGGACATTGGATGGCATCTCATGTTTTTTTTAGCAGGAGCTAGCAAACTTGTTAATGTTCAAAGGTAAAACAATGTTTTAATATAAACATTTGCGTAAGCATCAGCTAGCAAACAAAAATTGCTTCTGCACCTGATTGAATTGTGGCAGAATGGCCAAGAAATGAACATTGACGTCCATTGTCCTTTTGCTGAATCACTTGGCTATTAGTTGATTAAATCAATAACAAATGCAGGCAGAAACACAATTTGATGCTGTCTGTGAGAATTTTTATTTCAGTTGTTAGCATTAAGAACGGCAAGTGCAACATTTTTAAGTAAAACAGAGCAGCCGGAAGATCATCATTGTGCCTGGAATATAAACATCCTGAATGTAGGAAAACATCTCATAAAATCACACTACATTTTCAGCTTTCTATTTCCTCTCCCAAAATCTGTACAGTCAGAGTTATCACAGCAACACGTGATCCAAGTTAGCAAAATTCCGTGATCTAGTTCTCGGAATACTTTATTTACTACAATATTTTGAAGGTTAAACCCTGAAGTAGAGGCTCCGGTGTAATGTTTCTCGGTTACAAAATGTTCCTGGCTCGCTTTTGAGGACACATCAATGCTGTTTGGGACGCTTTGGATTGTATTTGATAAGCAGGCCAAGAGAAGCGAAGCCGAACACAAAGGTCTGGAAGAACCACAAGTAGCTGGTGGGCATGGTGATTCCTTTGTTGCTGAAACAGGAGATCACACGTGCAACGTTTACATTTTCATGACGCTTACACTTGGCAAAACACCGCCATCTAGTGGATAACATCCTCTTTCTTACCGGCAGACCTTCAAGGAGACCAAGGCCTCAGCAAGATGGATCGCCCAAGTCGCCCACCACCTAGAAAACCAAGGCAGATCAATTATAAAAATATAACATTAAAAACGTATATTTTGTAATATTAAATAAGTGTAGTTATGTCTTCATGTTCTGTATTTAAATGTGTTCAATTAAAAAAGATTGTGACAATAAATATGTATTCATGCATATGTAGCCCTTTATATGAATGTATAGGTTTTTTGTGTGGATAAAAGTTTAAAGACATCAGTTTGGACTGAAATACAGTTCTGATGCTGCAGAAGCATTCAGCGGCACTTTGAATGGTGGTGTAAAACGACACCCGCGATTTCTGTAGTTCTTTTGTATTTGATCAAAATGACATTTACAAACATTAGGAAAACAATGACCGAAACAGTAACTGAATTACTTTTAAAAAGTTTGGCGAGTACTGCATCAATTCCTCTCGTGTGGTATTGTTTAATTATTGTTTAATTGTTGTTTTCCCACTCGACAATACTACCTAAACAGTAATTGGGGAAAATGTTTTTGCAATAAACCTTCATGAAAATTACACTTCATCTGATTATTCGATGAATCAAAGAAATTAATAGAATAATCAATTCTAAAATATTCAATAGTGTGACAGCTGAAAATTTCCTGACACATCTGCAGTTGTGAGGGTGTGTGCAAATGTGAAACCACAAAAATGGCATTTTTTTCCCCCCAGTTGAGTTAAACTTGTCAAAGTTGACATTGGAAGTTTAAAAATAGTTTTTCTGGTCTCTCTTTTTAACTCACAAAACCACATTTAATAGGTGTGTGGGGATATTTTCAATCTACCATGTATAGATAGGAAAGAATGGAAATAACCACACTATATTTACACTATCCATTGACAAGGACATGTAGTGTGAAAAGCTGCCCAATTAGGAGTCACATGAGAAAAATCTGAATCAGAAAACAAGAAACTGGAATCCCCAGCAAAGCCATTGTTGTGTTTATTGCCACACTTTAACATCACGTGACATCATATTGTGCCGGTGAGCTAGGTGATAACGAGCCGTGAGGCATCACTGATTAAACAGTGCAAACATATGAAAGATAATCTTTTGAAACAAAAGAAGCTTCATACCAAAAAAATAGATGCATTAACATCCAATGTTTGTTCTTTGCCCTCTCAAGATAAATCAATGCTCACGTCTGAAGTTATCTCTTACCCTTTGTACAAGACGCTAGCATGGTTGTCAACAAGATATCTGCAGAAGGTACCAAATGGACCCATGAGATGGTATGGTATTATTTCAGGCGCAAACACAATGCACTGCAATGAGAGAAAGAGTGACACCATGTTAATTATTTTAAAAAAAGATAAATAAATAAACCCTCCCTGGCCAAATGATAAAACCATGAAATTACAACGTGACTCATTAACCGCCAAATATGTAGCCAAGCTTGTTTGCTCAACAGAGAACTAATGTTTTTTTGTAACAAGTGGAGCACCTACAAAACATATGATCGCCTTCCTTCTCTTAGGCTATTGCTTAACCCATCTTATGGTTAAGGCCAAGCAACACTAGCCCGTTTGTTCAGTTTGGTACGCTATTAGCAGGTCCAGTGTGAGTGTGGAGCATGACTGAATGGACTGGATGCAGAACAGAGTTAAAACCTTGTTTGAGACTGACCGCTGAAAAATGACATTTGATGCACCTCGGGAGAGAAATCGGCTCATGACAGGCTGTAGCTATGCAGTTATGCATGCAGGATGACTCAAAAGTGTAAAATAAAGAGTTGAGAATATCAGTCATTTTTTGACTGAAAATCCTCTGCACTAGTATCAAGAAGAATTAAAAAAATGATTATATATATAGATATGATTGATTATACTAACAAGGTGACGAGTAGGAAGAATAAAGACTATTGATTACAAAACATATGCAGGTAAGATGTATTTTTCCATTTTTTTTTGTTGTTAATTTCTGATTCCAGTAGCCTATGTGTAAACTGTGCCACCGGTGTCCCCTCAGGTCTGTGTCCATATGGACAATGGCTGTTGCACTCAAATACAAAAGGTTCATTGTATTGTAGGGACCCCTGCGCCCACAACTTTTGTCCACATCTCGTTCAAAATTCCAACACATACCTAAAATCAACTTTCTTCAGCTAATGATAATCACCCAATTAAGGGCGATGTGGTTAAGTAGATGATGGATGGATGGAGTTGCTCGGGTAACGTCATCCCCATTCATGCAACTCTTCCAAACGGTTCAGTAGAACCACATACTTCGATGCACCAAACTGCAACGTGGCAACAACAAGAGGACAAAAAGTGGACCATAACGTATAGCTGAACATTCAAAATCAAAACATGAGTCACATTTTAAACGAGGACGCATAAGAGTCAAACAAACAGCAATTAAAATAATGACATCGTTTAAAAAAAACGATAGTACGTGAAAGGCTCCTGTGTCCAACTTGGATCTGCAGTAAGTAAAGACGTGTTCACTTGCAGTTTGGACCTTGCGCAAAAGGAAAACGCAAAACCTGTTTTCTTTTGGACGCCACTGTGATTCCGATAAGATAAAACACACGAATGACAAACTAACAAACAATGGCAATGGCCTGGGAGTCAATATTAAGACAACACAAAACTGTCACAAAATACTGGACGGTAAATGAGCACTCGAGAAAATACATACGCGATAAAAAGCCAAACAAATTATTTGTCATTCATTTTGAAAGTTAGTTGCATAGTATCCTGGGGACCCTCAACGCAACACGGGTCGACGTAAAGTTTGCGAAAACGGCATGTATTATGTCATGCCCGTTTAAAACTAGAGTGTGAATTGACGAATTTAACTTACAGCAAAATACACCAACCCGAAAGTAATGGAAATTATCCAAAAGAGGCTGGTTCTTTTAAAATAATTACTTCCACCACTTTTAGCCATCCTTACTGCTGGTGTTGGATGTAGGTCCCTCCGTCAAATATGTTCGTGTTGACAATGTGGATCAACCTCAACTGCAGCAGGCTGGATGGATACATTGTATTTATTTGAATTGCATTGGACACGCTTCGCTTACAATTAATATAAACACACCTACGCTGGAAAGGGATTCCATCTATGACATTGATTGATTCCACTATTTTTAACGAAGTGTTGTTGTTGTTTTTTTTAGATTGCACAATACTCATTTATTGTACCAGGAAGTTCGGCTAAATTCAGCCGCCATAATTGCGCTCTCTTGTGGTTGTGAAAATATTACATGCACTGTCACTGGGGGGTCCTCGTTTTACGACAGCATACGACATTTCGAGATTGCGAACGACACAAACTGTACTAAAATTGATAGCAAAATCTTTAAACAAACAGCAAATGCTAGCAAAGAAGAGCTTAAAGAGAAAACCTACGTGTTGCATTTTGGTTCAATAGCGCACAATACTCCTACCTAACTCTGACATATTGATTGCAAATGTGCAATAATAAAACAAAATTTAACATAAGGATATCAGACATGCTTTATGAACACATCAATTCATTATAATAAATGCCCATGCAAAATATAGCGTTACTAACAAGATAAATTTCATAAATGGTGTTTTCCCAGCCAAACACCAGGTCATTTTGTATTTTATCATTAAATACAATTTGATTAAAATTGATACAGAATTCAGCCAGAAGATCACTTATAATTAGGTTTTGTGTGGCTGAATTATCTCATTCAGTGTCAGCTATTTATAGATCCGTCTCTATCCTAACACTTGAAATAAAAAAAGGAACCTGTGATTGAATGTGTGACCTCTAAATGTTAATATATATGGAGGGTGTACTGTACACATTTTCTTTGTCCCAAGTTTCGTGTCACACTCGTGCAAATGTTATGAGTGAAATGGAATGAAAATATAACTTTTCAAAAGTATGAGAATGCTGAAATAGAATACAATAGAATATACTGTAATGTCTTTATTGTCTTTGTACACAGGTAATAAACAAAAACTGCATTTTATAGCACCTATAAACATTTGGGCGATTCGGCATTTGTTAAATGCTTGGAAGGGGTAACCACAGTCACATATTTAATCGATTGTTCATTGTATTGTATATATAAAGTTAGCCATATCAAGTATTTACTCTTTAAGTTCCATGCTGAACTAAAGACCGCAATGAGACCATTCAGAAAATTATGGCGCTATCGATAGATATCCCTCAAAAAAAAAAAAAAAATGGCCCAAATATATTTTATAAAATTTACTGTAAAATACAGCTGAACCAGATCATGAATATTTTATATATATAATACCAGTGTTATTTCTGTATGAAATCAACAAAGGATCTTTTGGCCATTTAAGTAGAATTGGCCGACCTTAGATGGAGAAAAATCATCATAATCATCATTTTTGTCCAAATGTTGATGTCATGAAATAGTGAGCTTTTAAGGGTGGAGACACTAAACTGAACACAAAGTGGCTTCTGATCTTTGACAGGATTTGGATGGACTCCATAGGACTTTGAGGAGCCATCTTCACTTGGAGCTATTGATTCTGGTGGTTACCCAGATAAAGATGTAAGATTGGCTTGGTTTGTTTAGGTACCGTGAGTCACCTTCACACTGCACTGTTTTAAAATACATGTGCAAATACAACTTTGACCTGTAGCATTGTGTAACTTTCAGCGTATTTGAATGTATGTCCTTCATGTTCTAATGCTCTTCTTCATACTCTGGTTCACCACTATGTTGGCAGTATTCATATGGAACATCAAACCTGGAGAATAGCAGTGATGATTTTCTGCTCACTCAGCGCATTCAGCCAGGTTGGAGACATGGGGGTTAAAGGTCATAACATTTGCACACAACCTGGTCGAGGCCTGGACATGTCAAACCGCTTGACAAGCTTGCCACTCAATTCCATGCGGCTCTTCAGCGTAATGATGCAGTGTGGTGGCTCAGGTAAGCGTGCAGTTAATCATTGAATAATGGGCCACCTTTGTCTTTCCTCTTGTGATAGCAGCCAGCTACTTTACATATGAAAAGAATAGAGTAGCCGCTGATAGGATTCGGGTCACAATGTGCTTTTTTTTTTTTTTTTGGTGATGTTTTTCTTTTAAGCTATTGGTTCTGATTAATGTAAAGCAGGCTGCAGAATTTTCTATGTGTTTGTACTTAACATTTCTCACATGACTCTCAGGAGCCATATTAGGAGTTAGGCAACTTTTTAAATACATGCATACATAAATGTTTTAGCTCAGGTGGTTCAAACATGCAGTATTGGAACTATTTGGGGACCAAATTTGATGAAATTTGACTTTAACGTTTAAGTCAGTAGTTTTCTTTTTTTTTTTTGGACCACAGTAGCACCAGAAATTTTTTATGCCTGTACAAAGAATTCAGATGCTATGACTTAATGGGACATCTGAGGAGTATGCAAAGTACCAGGGAGAGTGGAACGGGTTCTTGTTCACGTGCAGAAGAAGCGCTATTGTTCGGAACTATTACTAATGAAGACTAGAACCATTGGATTAATTACTTCTTGAAATTCTTCTTATTGGAAAAAATGAAGTGTTCCAGGTTATAGCGATTCCATGTTGGCAAAAAAAGCAATACGCTTCATGTGAATTGATCTGCTAACTATAGATGACAACCCCAAAGTCAAATGTTTATCACTGCCTCTAGTAATACTATTGAAAATGATCATAATCACAACCATGATAATACTCAATGCAGTAGTGAGAAATTGTTTTGATAAGGCCATACGAAAGAATGAATGAATGAATGGCATTGAGAGGAAAATTTATGATATAGCATGTAAAAATGTGAATGATCATGCATGAATGATGGATAAACACACAAAAAAATTCTATTCTATGGTATGCTTTCTTTATTTATAGATTATTCATTCGATTTATTTTTCATATTGTTTTTATGCAGCAATCATAGCAGCACACCCAATTTTGTTTTATACCTTTATGTAATGACAGTAAAGGCATTCTATTCTATTCTATTCTATTCTATTCTATTCTATTCTATTCTATTCTATTCTATTCTACTACCATTGCTACTATAATTGCTCCATCTACTACCACTAATACTTCTGCTACTTCCACTACTAGTTTCCTATTCTACTACAATCTACTACAAGTATTACAAGTTGTTGTGGTAGTAATAATAGCAAGAATTGTAATAGTTACATATGTTACACGTCGTAAATATTTTTAAACATTGTTCTATTTATTTTTCAGTTAAATACAATGGTCCCTCGTTGATTGCGGGGGTTACGTTGTGATAGGCGAAATCCGCAAAGTAGACATCTTTTGCATTTTTTTTAAACAATTACTATACATGTTTTAAGGCTGTAAAAACCTTCACAATACACTGTATATACTTTTTCAGATGGGAATTAACATTTTCTCACATTTCTTTCTCATTAAAACACTTCCTAAGTTCAAACCTTTGTAGATTGGACACATAAGAGATTAACAATACTAATAATTCATAAAAAAAGCAAAATTGCACCAAAAAAAACCCTCCAAAACAATCTGTGAAATAGGGAGGCCGCAAAAAGTGAACTGTGTTGTAGTGATGGACCACTGTCCTCAGTAAATGTGCAATTTTTACTTAAAGATGAATTTTTTACCAATTAATTTTTACTTTTTACTTAAAAAAAACATTGTTGTATTGATTTGTTTCAATTAAATATATAGTTAATCCATACAGTACATTTTACTGCAAAAAGACTATATTCTGTCCCAGGCAAAACAGTCGAACACTTGAATTTAGTCTTGATACTTTTCTCTCTTCCATGTGTAAATTTTACTTTTACATGTCCTACAGAGTAGGACCAAATATACTTTTCAAAAATGATAATGTAGTAAAATGTACTCTATGAAACTTTTTGTGTAGCTATCATAAAATTGTTTGCCCAATTTGCAGTGACGACCAGTGTTTGATGCCTTGATTTATTTAAGTCCACTAAAGAGAGTTTGGTTTAGAGAAAAGAGTTTATTGTGCAAAGTTACTGAAACACTCGTAATTTATTATAAGTAATGTATTTCCCAAAATTAGGTTAACTATTCAGTGAAATGCATCATCATCATGTTGCAGTATTTCTTCTGCAACCCCTTTTTTGACATGTGCAGAGCATAAAAAACGTCACGACAAAAAAGGCAACAGCTGCAATGAGTACTTTTTGTGAAGAGGTATCGATGAGGCTATCCTTCAAAGTTCTTTTATGTCACATTTGCTATTGACTTTGAAAACACTTTGATAAAGATGGAGTGATAACGAGTAAGTGGTGGGGGTGGATGGAGTCACACTTCTTGTGCTGACCAAGTCCCCTCAAAGAATAAACCCCACCCTAACACTGTGTTGCAGCCTTACCCAATCCCCAGCTGATCAATATATAAAGTACCCTGACATAGGCCGCGGACACACACTTAAGTGACACACAACCCCACTGACCTCTGTCACAACAGAAGTCAGTTACAAATCTGTTCCTATTGAGACCAGCATCCATTTAAAGTGTTGCCATGTGGAAGGAATCCAGTAATGGTAAGAGCAAATACAGTATATTGTGTTCATTTTGGGGTATTTTTCTTTATTCAGAATGCACGGATAGATGTTACTTTGTAAACAGACCAGTTAGTTAAGTATTATGACAGTGAGAGAGACAGGGGACAGGTGGACAATATTTGAATTTAAAAAATTGCAAGCAAGCATTCAGTTCTTTTTGCAGATTTTTCTGTGATTTGAATGAAAGTATGAGTTGGAGCTTGTGTGATGATGATTTTTTTTTTTTTCACTTCCGCTCAGATGACGCCAGACCCACGGCCTCCAGCGGGACCTCGTCTCGCAGCGCCAGCCGCAGGAAGAGGACCAGCTTCTCCAAAGAGCATGTGGAGCTCCTGCGGGTCACTTTTGAGACCGACCCATATCCTGGCATCAGCCTCAGAGAGAGTCTGTCTCAGACGACGGGCCTTCCAGAGTCACGCATCCAGGTATAGTATGAGCTTTCACAATATTATACAACACACATTTTTAAAAGAATTTACATCCCAGTTTGAGCTATTCAGTCATGCAAGATATGTATGTATGTATTTTCCCAGACCCCGCATGAGCAGTAGAAAATAAATGGTTATATATTAAAAAAAAATCTTGAATTGTGGATTCATACTGTAGTAATTGACATTATGAAGAAATATTGTGCCAATTTGTCTCAACTTTCTGTGTTGTTTTTCATAAAACAACCACAAAGTAATGACCTTTTGTACACGATAATCTCAAAAATGTAGTTAAAATAAAAGAAAGATGTCTCAATTTGACCAAAATATTGGGTCAGTCTGTTTTTAATTTTGAAGACAGCTATTTTCAGTGGGTATTTTGTCAGTCAGCGTAATGATGTAGATCATCCTTTATGATCTTGAATGAGTTTGACTTCACAGCAGCGCTGCATTATCAAAGGCTAAAAGCTTGGATTTATTGAACTCATTAATGTTTTTGAGATCACTTGAGTTGATTTTTCCAAACTTTTGACTGGTCATTTACGTTCTTTTCATTGGAAGTTTTTATTTTATTTTATTTTTTCAAACTGTGTAGAGTTGTTACTGCTATCACTTTGTTTCTTTTAAAGAAAAGATGAAGCAAGCACTTTTTTTTTATCAGGGTTTTGTTTGAGATTCAAGACAGTGCAGTGGCTCACACAGCTGACAGTCCCTTGATCTGAAGTCTCAAAAATCATTAACAGAGCAAAATATCTATGTTTATCTGTAGCCTTTTCAGATGTAACCTCCCGTTTTTCTTATTCTTCCTGCACAGGTGTGGTTTCAGAACAGGAGAGCTCGAACGCTAAAGTGCAAAGGGGCCAAGAAAGCATTGTGGCAGGCTGACAGTCCAATTCAAAATGCTCCAGCTCCACATTATCCTGCGGCCAGAGGGCCTCAAAGTGGGCAAGGCTCTATGGGGCGACAGGGCCCCCCGCCATCCTACCCCACCCGGGTAAAGGAAGAAATAGAGGAATCCTGCTTTTATGGACAGTGTCCTCCAGTATACTCCACCTTTGAGGAGCATCGACAATACGGGTCTGTGTATGGTCTTCATCAGAGCACTCCGTTGGCCAACCGCCCGCACCCGAGAGGCTACTGGTCCCAGCCAAGCACAGTAACAAACCCCATGACCTCGTTGTGGTCTCCCGTAGACGGGCGCAGCTACAGCTCAAACGCCCTGGCGTTCGTGTGTCCAGAGCAGCAGAGCAACACGGCCCGCGTCGGCTATCACTCTGCCAGCCCCAACACCCCCGACTCGGGGTACTGGGATGCCAACATCGACAACAGCTCCCCAGCGGAGAGTCGCTACTCACAGCTGGATGATTCGTGGAGTGTTTTGGAAGGTTGCGGGTGGTCTGGATTTTCATCAGTGGTCCAGCATGCCCCTTTGCCCGAGCTGTCGTTGCAGGAGATTCTTGGGGAGCTGGATGAGGACTGGTTAGGAGGGGAAGGACTTGACAGCCATGGTACTGCAGAGAAGATGGCCCTGTGCTAAAAAAAAAAAAAAAAAAAAAAAAAAAAAGACGCATTAATCATATGTAATCTTCAATCCTTGTCTGTTGTGTGTCACTTCAGAGGCGTGTAAACCCTAAAAATAATGCCAAAGTGTTACAAATGGGATCAAAATTTTCCAAAAGCAAAGCCGTTTTCATACTACTGTCACCACTGCTGTATTTATTCATTCTGCCTCTATTTATTAACTGTATTTATGTTTTTCTGCACTTTTATATGAATAAATCATTTAAATAACCATTTGATAATGCGTTTATAGACATGCACACAATACACCTGGCTAAATAATTGCTGACAAAAGACGTGTTTAATTTTCATGCCACAATGAAAGTTGGCCATAAACAACCACTAGAGGATGCCTTTGAGTAGCACACAAATTTGCTGTTAAGGACCCACATGTCATCAAGATGGGGGTTGGGTCAGGGTGGAGGATAACGCACAAAAAAAACTCGACCCATTTTCTAAAGTGGTTGTCAAGAGGGCGGAGTTACACGGTAGCCAGCGGTGGCTGCGTCCACCCCTTGTTACTCTGGCCTTCCTCACACCTAGCGGTAAATTTTAATAACCTGTGATTTTTCTGCCATTTTCAACTTGATTTTGAGTCCTTGGTATTGAGCCACAAGTTTTTTGTTTTTTTTTCACTAAATGCATATTTTAAAGTAAAGGTACAGTTGTTCTGAATGCAAACAAAAAATAGGAAATTAATTTTTACAGTTATTTTCAATCAAAATCTTTACTTTTACACTCAGGCAAACAATATAGCGTAGAAGTCACTGTTTATCATACTATCCATGGGCATGGTTCCAAGTAATAAAATATACACATGTACTAATATTGCACACCCACACTCATAATTTAAGCAGGGGAAAAACTACGGCAAATCCACTGTTTAGAGCTGTTTAGTCAATGAATGTGATTGATCTTTCTGTGCAAATTAACATCGGTCGGGTGGTCACAACTGGAAGTAAACTTTGTGAGTATGAACGTGAAATAGATCATACTTTATTAATTTAGTCATTGTCATCAGTATTTAGTTTTAATTTTACACGAAATCCATTTGACGATCAAAGTATTATTCATGAACAATTATCACTATTCAAAACACATTTTTCCACTTGTTGACTGAATGTGACGTCATGTGTTCAAGGCTCAGCGAATGATTGATCACGGTTCACCTGTTTTCTGAGTTTGGTCTCATGGCATTCGCAGGACAAAACAACAGACAGCAGATGGTATCTGTTTTTACTTTAGAGAAAACTTTAGGCCTTTTGTAGAATGACATGGATATTTATGGGCTTCAACTCGAAAGCAACATAGTGTTACTTGATCAAAACAGACCACTGGCAGATTTAAGCATTAGCTTACATTAGCTGATTAGTATAAGATAGCTTTTTGAGACTTTGCTCCATCTGCACTGCTTATGTTTAGAGGTGGAGGTCATTTTGTAATTGAACAAAAGTGCACCACTGGATTCTACGCATTCTTTGCCTGCAGGCCAGTCTGAGCAGGGCTGTTTTGTTGACTCTGACATATTTCTTTCAAACCTTCAAAGGATGAACTTCTCTGGATGTGGAGCTTTAGAGTTAATACTGTTTCCAGCAAAAAATGGAATGTGCTTGTTTTTTTTTTCCCCCTCAATGTTGGACTCCTGCCTTCATCCACAAGATGAGCGGAAGGGAGTGTTCCTTTTGTTCGTCTCTTGTGTAAGGTTCCTTGAGCGAGAAAATCACTCACAATGGGAACGTGACTCCTCAATGTGAGCTCCACTAAAGATAGCTCAGCACAGGAAATAGCGCAGACTGCCTGATGTATGATGCGGACAGGTGTTGTCCTTCTCCAGTGGTCAACCACCAGCTCTCCAGAGTTGTTTAAGTTTATCATCACGACTGAATAGTAGCTAATATGACAGTGTTTTGTATCTTCAAATCTGAACAATCTGCCCTAGAATGGTTTGTTGAAATAGAGATTCTCCACCTATGTTCCTCGAACAAAGTTCAAATTATTTGGTGCTCCTTGTCCTACCAATTTGTTTGCAACTGGCCCTCCAATTTTTATCGCTTTCGTATTCCAGTCTGTGAAGTACCCAGATTGAAACAAAAAACTTTGTTTTAAAAAGATCATTTGTTGATTGGTGAGGGATAAATTGGTGAATGTGTTATTGTAAAAAGTATCACTGACAGTAACTAAGTGGTAATCTACAACAAAACATTAAGAGTGTGTTAAAATGTCTTCACTGTTAAATCTCTCCCCAAAAATCTGGTCAATTTTTGAATTTGTGGCATTGATGGATGATCATAGCCCAATCTTGATTTATTAATAACACACAATTTGTGAAATAATAATTTCACTTTACATCAAACTACAGCCTACACATAAAGCATTGCAGCAAACTTTCTTGAAAACTTGTCTCACAATAATCAAATCCGTGCAAATAGTCATTGTATGAAAGGGTAACTTAGGTCAGACAGAGATATGAGTGATGGTCCTCAGCTGTTTGCACTTCCAGGCGATGAAGGTTAGTATCACTAAAAATAAAGCCTGTAATTTAACCAAACCCTCCCAGGGAGTTGACACTGGCCGCACACTCTAATTTAGGAGCTCATCTGGGCTCTTTGTGATTGCTCTGCTCCACTCTCGCTTATCTACTGCCTGTGTCCAGACTGTGATTAATGTTGCTCATGGACGGGAAGGAAGTTTGTGTCAACATGCATGTGCCCACGTATGTTATTTATAGGCCATAGCGTATATTGTACAGTAATACCTGAAACAGGATAGGAGGGATATACACTTGTTTGTCTTTCCTAAAATAGAACACTAAACCCTTTGCAGAGCAGACGCCTCAAACAGACTGATGTCATCTGTCAGTCAAACAGCTTTTTTTTGTTTGACGTACTCAGTAAGGATAAAGCATGCATAAAATATATATATATATATATATATATATATATATATATATATATATATATATATATATATATATATATATATATATATATATATATATATATATATATATATATATATATATATATATATATATATATATATATATATATATATATAGTACTGTAAGATATGTCTAGAATCTCATGAGAAAAATCTAATAAAGCCACAGGCTCAACCTCCTACAAGAATAGACACTATTTAAATGTCATTCATGTGAGAAATAGGAAGGCCAGTAGCTCACTAATGAGATCCCAGGCAGCATGTCCATGCCATTTCTAAGCTACATAATATAAACCACCTGCACTGCTTTGATAATCAAAATTGCGACTGGCAAATCATGACAGCAGTAGAATCAAAAGTGGCTTCATTAAGAACATATCCATGAAAACTTGATTGCAATAGGATGTGTTGACTTGTTGACTATGGGGCATTAGTCTGTCTCTGATTTGTTCTGCTTTTGAAATAATTAGCAGCATTTACCTGTGCCTTCTAGGAAGAAACTAGCCACTAAGCTGGCATAAATAAATGAATAAATAAATAAAAGTTTTGGAGAATTTCTTTGAAAAGGGGAAATGCCATATTATGACAGAAGAAAAGCCTGCAGCTTTCCAAAAATGAGCTGCATTTAAGAGAATGCCAGCAATCCTCCTTGAATGCATGGAGCTTGGTGCATGTTATACCCAACATCCTATATATATATATATATATATATATATATATATATATATATATATAAAGCTTTTATTTTATTTTTTATTTTTTTAATGACAGTGACTATCTATATCATGCAGTCAACTGGACATGCCTGAAAGTACAGTAATGCACTTCGGTGCCACTGTATCCAATTACCCCAAGATGAGAGCAGCTCGGAGGAAGAAGTGTCTCACAGTAATTACAAAAACTATATTCACCATGATGGTGAATCTCCTATTCTGGAGACCACTATTGCACAATTGAGCATCCACTTGGTGACAATGGTAGTAATGGTAAACTCAGTTGAGTTAATGCAATAATTACATAATAATTTATTTATAATAAAGCGATATTTCTTGCTTGTAACTAAAAATGTGTATTAATCAACAAATGAAGGGAACAATACCATTGCTGTAAAATAGCAGTTCACTATCAATGTGAGTGACCTATCTTGCTCACATAAATCCCCAACTTGGGTCGCTTGACGTGTCGACCTCAAGTACAGAGAGAGCAGTGTCTCCAATGCAACACCTTCAGCGAGAGTACTACATGTATGAGGTAATTGTTCATGTTTGGTCACATGACCTGCTGCAGCAGCTGTCAAATGTAATGATAGCGAGAGATTCCTCGGCCCCGCCCCCTGCAGCTGATAGGACATCTCACAGGAGTCTAGGGACTGTCTACCAGGATATCCTACCATACACGCGTGCGCACACACACAAGGGCAAGCGCACACACGCACTTGCACACATGCCCGGACAATTTTAGATTATCCAGCCAGCCATTTCTAATCTGTATTTCAGCCGACACAGTGGGCAATCAGTGGAATATTGGTCACCATTTATGACATAAGCACAGAGCGACACATTCCATCAATGGAATGTTTTTTAATCGAGGAATGTTAAAGAAAAATCATAACTACCACAGAAAATCTACAACGAAAAGCTAGAGCTTCACTTCCAGTGTAGAACCATTTCACTCCGGCAGATGTTATTGGTATTTACTTAAGTGTTACCCACATGTTGCTTATATATATTGTAATTTACCTATTTCTTCATTCAAGCTTAGACTATTTCTTCAATTTTGACATAAATACCTGTGGTATTCCACATTTTGAACATAATACTGGTACCTGCAAAATACAGAAATCCATGTATAATTCATGCCAATAGAAATAGGGGGCCAAACCTTTTTTGACTTCACATCTTAAAAATTAAACAAAACCAAACCCAACAAAACATAAACCTCGAATACTGTATGTCTTTCATAAAAACAAAACAAAAACAACAACATAAAAGGATGACTACCTTCCCATATGAAACGTTTGTTTAAAAAAATACTGAAAAAAATCACAAAAAATTAGATACTGTATTGTAGTGCCTCGAAAATGCTAAAAAGTCAAAACATTTTGCCTTATCCCCCTTTAACACAAGATGGGGAGGAGCATTTCCCCCTAAAATTAAATATAAGAGATTATACAACAATATGCTGAGGACACATTTGGTTAAAATGATGAACTTTTTTTTTCTTTTTTTAGTCACCCTGGTAACCCCCACTGATACATTTCTTGCTTATGCCCATGTCTGAGCCTAAAAACACAATTTGAAAAAAAATGCTATTTTTCATTTTCCGTGAATAATTCTGATAAAATACAGCATTTTTTTCTTGTTTTACTTGAAAAAAAAGAGATTCGACTGCTCATAAAAGTCGGTTAAAACGGAAAAAGCCGCGGACGTGTGTACAGTACGACGCTTAACGCATTGTCCTTTCCATACAGTGCCTTGTTTCCAAACATAAGCTCCGCCTCTCCGCCAGGCGCTCACACCTTGCTCTGGCCACGGCTGCTCCACACAGCGTCGGACAGCGTGAGCCACGCCGGTTTGCGCGCACGACTGCCCGGCTGCAGATGTGAGCAGTCACGCTGGATGATCTCGAATGAAAAGGTCATATATTGGATTAGAACGCCCTCTCCGCGTGTGGCGACACCGAAGATTGTGACGGGAAAGTGCTTTTTGTCGACATTTGGGAACAGTGTGAGCGAGGAAGATGCAGTTGCGTAGCCGCTCGGTGCGCCTCGCAGCCAGGCACCGTGGCTGACGATGCCCGCCGCCGGGCGGGCATCGCGAGCGCTCAGTAGCAGCAGCAACTGCGGGAAGAGGAAGGGCAGGAGGGCCACGAAGCGAGGGAGATGATGATGAGTTTAATATCGACATCATGGCAAACGGAACCGGCACTATCATGTTAAAATGTGTGGTGGTGGGAGACGGTGCAGTGGGCAAAACGTGTCTTCTCATGAGCTATGCCAATGACGCCTTTCCGGAGGAATATGTCCCAACGGTCTTTGATCATTATGCAGGTAGGCATACACATCTCATATTGTGTGAAATAATATCATTGTGCTTTGCTGTAGTTTATGCCTAAGATACTTGCATAAAGCATAAAGTGCACTCACTGATTTCTGTTGCACTCGAACTGCATTGGCCTGCATCTGTTGCTATAATCAAAACCACTTGTTTGCCTTCATTGCAGACAGAGGTTGGGGACCCAAAGCCCCACCTCCTTCCACTTCATGCTTCATGCACCCCTCCCAGACCTTCTCACCCGCAAGCCTTCCTCTTTCTAACTGCTCTTTGTTATTTCCTCACAGTGAGCGTCAATGTTGGAGGAAAGCAGTACTTGTTGGGATTGTACGACACTGCCGGTCAGGTACGTCTTTTTTTTTCATCCAAATTTGTTTGGTGCCAAGCATGTCAAGGATGAACACATGGACACCTACCCACGAAAATATTCCCACCACTCTGCTTTGTTTGCAGAATACTCACACTCCATATTCAGACCAGGCACTAAGCTGCAACAGGTGATAGTTGTCACACATTTACTGTCAAAGTCCGGTGTACCATACACATTGGTGGTAGTAGTGAGGGCTGTTCAATCGTTCCATTATGCCAAGAACAGGCTTCCAATGTCCAGTAATGATGTCACAGATTTGTTAATAGGGCTGCCTATTGCTGGGATTTTTTTTGCACTCAATGTGCCATTCAGCGCACAATCGTTAAAACTCCAGCAGCCAGATCCAGCAGCCTACACATGCACACACACAATATTTTCTCTCAACACAAGAGCCTGTGTGTGTACACAAATAGACACACTGGCTGAGGCCACCATACAAACACATACAAAATGAGTAAATGTTGAGAAATGTCTGGTTGCAGACATGAACTTCCTCTCATGACAAATTACTGTGGTAAATTTCACATTTTAACTACAACCAAAACTTTAGCTTATAGATGGTATTTGCACATTTTCCTCTACTAGGAACGCCCAAGACCCACAATGTATTTTAAAATATTTGCATTTACACTATTATACTTTTGATTGAACATATTGTGAATCAATTACAGTACGTAGCAGATATGAGTGACTCGGAAAGATTGCCAAGAGTAATGGTGCCTCGTAGAGTTTGTGGCAACAGTGGGGCCTGCAAAGGAATGTTTCCACCGTTAGCTTCTGTTTGATTTGTACTGGCAACGTGCATAATGAAACCAGCTGCAAAGTTATATTGTAAATATGCTTAGGCATATGTATGTGATGAGGGCCATATGTTGCATTAAGTAAAGGACAAGGAAAATATCCCACTTGGAGCTGATGAATCCAGTCAAAAGCATAGTAAACAATGAAGTGCTGAAAGGTGGTACTAGGTTGAGGGAAACTCATTTCACACCTTAGTACATTTGGAAGAATGCACATAAAAAACTACATTTAATTGTGTATCATCAAACCAATGTCTTTTCAAATGGACAAATACGGTGGGTTTGTATAAACCAATTTTAAAACAGAACACAGTTGATAATAACAGTTAAACAATTATAATGATCATGGTCATTTTGATAAGATGTTTCATTGTTTGCAGCATACATTTATATGTAATTGCTAAACTGAGACTCAAGTGCTCACTGATGGTCCCAAATGATTTTTAAGTTAATTTGTTTTCAAAGGTGGGAGATTTAGACTTACTGTGTGATTCGTACGGAATACTCACCAACAACATAACGCAACACAGCCCCAACATGCTATGAAGGCCAATGAAAGAATAAACACATACAATAAAACATGGATGACAATGTGATGGCTTTAGCAAGCTTTTATCTGGAAGTTTCAGTGGAGTGATAGTGACTCTTGTGCTGTGCCCTCGTGTCTCCTTTATCACAAATAATTGCCATCACATTACCCAGTTGCCAACATCAGCATTATATGCAATTATGTTCCATCACTGATTTTAGGACGCTAAGAAACTGTGAGTCTAACGTTGTCATTGTATGATAGTGGCACAAGTCTCCGTGAGCTCCTAAAATAAGGACGGGACATATGGTTGTTCACATGCAGTCTTCTATTTCAAACTAAGAAAAAAAAAAGACCATTGATGCATTAGACATGAATAAATAACGATAATGAAATGTTCACTCTTAGTGCAAAGCGTCATCAGAAAAGGAAAGCTCTAGAGGGTCAGTATATTTTGCATTTTCACTCATCTTTCAAGGTCAGCAGAATATTGTTTGGTATATAAAAATAAATAAATAGGGGTGGTATCAAATGAAACATTCACTTTGATTCCTTACTTTGAATTGCATGTGGGTAATGGCTGTGTTGTATGTGCGGAAACACTGCCATCCAATGGTCACAATCATCACTACACTGGTCAACTGGCTTAAGTTGGCTTAAGCATTACTCAAGGGTGTCAGCTACCCTCCATAAAAATTAACGTATTAAACAATAATTGTATTATTTATTATTGTTGTTACCATTTTTAATGGCAATAATTCTCATCCATGGCACTGCAAAAAAAAAGAAGAAAAAGAGCTTGTATGGTAATTATTTTTTCAAGCCCCATGTCAGCTGGCAAAAGTATGAATATTGCCAGATGACCATTAATACCTGCACTACTACTGCTACTAATAAAAATAATAATTTTTTTTACATTGTACCCATTCTCTGCCTCAAGACCTAATGTCTCTCCAGCAGTCTAAAAACGTGGACGTCACATGTTGGATAGTTAAACCTGCTCAGGCTGGATTTAACGGTGTGAATGAGTCACAACCTGAAACTAAATCTGTTAGCTGGAAAAAAAGATAAACAAAGCTCAGAAAGGTCAAGAGATTATTCAAATCCGCTGTGCTCTTAATTTCTGATTTTCTGTTCTCTTTTGTTGATTGTAAGTGAGTGTGTTTGTTTTTAGCTCATTCTAAAATGTAAAAGTTTGCCCAGATGTCAGCCAGGGAGAGTAGGGTTTCCACTGTTGAAAATCTGTCCCCCGCTGCCCCTGACTCTGCTGACCTCTTTTAGGGAGCATGAGGCCAGCTGGTAATGTTTATAGCTTCAAAGTGTGATCAAACCGTGGTGGCCCACATAGAGGGGCAGAATGACTGAGGAGATAGAAAGAGGAAGACAGGCAGATGGGGTAAAGACAGAGTAAGGCAGGAGGGCTTTGAGAGAGTGAAACTGCTTATAAGGCAGAAGTAGTCCATCCATTTCTGAGTTTGTGTAAACGATTACAACTCTAACAAAAAGGAAAATATGTATAACAATTTCTTTGTTGTCGTTCTGAAGTATTATAGGTAGCTTTGCTGCTGAAACAATCTCTGTTCCCACATAAAAGTGCAGTGGTGCAGGATTTTTGTTTGGGGTTGTGTACTTGTGATATACTTAGTTTAGACTGAACAGTTTATCAAGCAGGTGCTTGTCCTCGAGGGGTGGTTAATCCGGTCTTTTCACACAATTATCTTATTTGCTATTAAAGTTCTTTTGTCGAGATGGCCCTTTGGTTTCATTTGCTTTGCTTGTTGTAGCTAAGTGTCTTTACCCATTTAACTGTTTTCTCTCCTTCTAAAAGGGAAGTCAAAAGTTTTCTTGACAATAATGTGTTCTATGCGGCCCCACTATTATAAACACGGCATTCTAATCCATTCACTCCCAGTCTAGGAAAAATAGATTTTTGATGTCTATAGCCGTCAATGGCAGTGAAAGAGTCACATGTTCTAAGGTTAATGGCAGTATTATTTCTTTCCTGTAAATAATGCATTTTTATTCTTTGTTATATGCTAGTAATGTATATAGTGACGGGTCCAAAATGTAACACATTCACTGCTAGCCCAGTAAAATGTGATCTTGGACATCTGCAGCCGCTGTCATTGGCATGTAATGAGTTAATGTTGCATTTGTGGAATTCTAATTAAGCAGCAAATTTCACACATTTTAATCAATCTCAAAGGACAGTTATTTTGCCACTTTTGTCAACTGGAAATGATGGTCACATGGTTGATCGGGTACAAACCAACCACAGTCAACCACAGCCACCTATTCTTTGGCCATGTGACGTCCACAAGCTGAGCTGTGATTTTTGTTTATTTGAGCCCTTACTAACAGTGACATCTTCAAGTGACAGCAAATTGCAAAATGGCCAATAAAACTGGTGGATTTTGCTCTTTTTTCAGATTCCAAAAGTACAATTTTAAAGGGATACTTGTTAATATAAGTTAGTATTCATATTTTGTCTATAAATATATAACTTAATTTTTGATGTAAAATTACATTTAAAAACACATGTCACTCGCTGTCGACTGAAAATTCCATCACATGTACTGAGGGCTCATGTTACATCTAACCACTGCTCAGCTTGCAAATGTCACATGACTAAAGCCCGAAGAACTGTAAGCCATGATTGGTCCTTACCTGAGCCTTGCGCATGTGATGTCATCTACAGTTGCCAGCAAGTGGCAAAATGTAATTTTAACGGCGTTAATTGTACAAAAAAATAATTTAGTTAATTTAATTATAGACAAACTATGAACTTTGTTTTACTGCTGAAAATGGCTAAAAAGTAAAATATCCCTTCAATCAGATTACTGTGTTCAGACAAGTGTATGTTATAACATGTTGTGAAACTTTTATTTTGGTCTAGACTTCCCCTTTGAAAGACATTTCTATACTTGTAACTCCTTTTATTGGTTAGATTTGTTGGATTTGTTCCATGTCTGAAGCTCTCATTGTTTGTTACACAATAGGATTGGCATTTTAAATCATCAATAATTACATGATCGTTAAGAATTTGCAATGTGGTATCAACAGCTGATTCATCTTAGCTTGAAGCGGTCTTTTTTTTTTCGAATAAAGCAAAAAATCAATCACAATAAAAGTCCAAATGAAACAGAGCGCACGACTTTGCTCCAACCAGCAGAAAGTCTGTTGATTAAATTTAACATTGTATGAAAAATGGCTCAAGCCATCATCGTGACAGGAGTTGCCATTGAGACACACATTCTTCCCTGAGTTCTTATGAAATGTACACCTTACTGGATGAGTCACCAAGTGGGCACTTCAGTGTATGTGACAAGACCATGCAATTACAGCTCATTAAAGTGTTTTGTCAGCTTACTATTGTCTGAAAAATAGCCAATTTTCGCCCATTCCAACCACTACCAATTTAATTATTCTACAGGGAAAGCTTGCTCGCGGAGCCTTTATTGCTGAATGTGACAAGGAAGCAGAGGGCAAAGTCTTTATTTATTCATTTGTTCAACCACTGCGCCTGCACTCAAAACAATCTACCAATACTGCTCAAGAAGCTGGAGGAAACAGGAACTAAATGCTACATTTAATGAAGACATAGAAATCTTTGAAGCGGGAACTTACAACCCACACAGTTCCCATATTCATCTCGCTGCCCTTTTAACCCTCTTTCTTTATGTACAAGAAGGTCTGGTCCTCATGTGCTATACCATCACACCTTCACAGGTAACTGCACATCAGTGCAGTAAATATGTAAACATATGGTACAAAAGCAGCAGATTACTTCGGAATGACAGCAGACCTCTTCAACAATCAAAGTCTGTTGTTAAACGTCAGCAATCCCTTCACTCTCGCCAATTAGTTTTGGTTTTAATGAAGCATGTGTTTACAGTTAGGAGTTTGAAATAATAATAATCGTCAACAGTATTATTAGGGTTGTATTTTGCAGTGGTGTAAAACTGTGACATTGTTTATAATAATGAGATAATTCAATATGAGGGGGTAAATGGACACAAACATTGATAACTATAAAAGTGTTGAATTCAAGATGGCTATTACTAAAGGCAAACTACTGATGTTGCACCTGTGTCGGATCTCATTTTAATGAAGTATGCAGCAAGACTTGAATACTTGAAGACTTGAATCTTCAGTGGGCGGTTGAGTCTTGTGATGAATGTCTTTGTCAGCAAGTCGGTTGAAACAAATGAGGATAAGAAAAAATAGACAAGCGTATGCTCATGGTAATGAGGAAAGCAGTGGCAGCCAGTGCTTTTCCGCCGTTTGAGTGAAAAAACGTTCTAAATCTTACATATTGTCACTTTAAGTGTGGTGTAATTTAGTGGCTTTGAAAAGTGGGCACACATGGGCAAAAAAAGTGTCAAAAAGCTTATTTTGTTAAAAAAAAAAAAGTACATTGGTTGTGGACTTGTCATCATAATGACCTCAGTGTAATAACTTATTTATACAAAATGGATAACATACCATAATTTGTACCGATTTACTGTGGTGTATTTGAAGCAATAGTAGTTTGCCACTGCCTGTAAATGAACCCATTAGGGTTGAGTGTATGCCATGCTGTTCTTTTTGTAAAGATATTATTAGTAACCGTAGTAGACGGAGATTAATGTTTATTATCCGAGTAAATGAGTCAAGGTGATATTTGAGGCTAAATCCAGGTCAGCAAAAAAGCTCATCTCTGCAAATCAGATGATGTTGATTATGTGTTGCATTCTTACCCGACGGTCATGTTAGTTCTGATAGCTCCCATTCTGTGAACCTGTCCACTTTATTAGCGCCCCGAGGAGGTTATAAAAACAGAGGACAATAAGGATGGGGATATGATGATGACTCACTGGAATTGTGCTCAAATGTCACTGAGTCACACCAGAGCTCACACAGTGACCTAATCAACACAGCAAGCTTTACAGAGACAGGCATGTTCTGAAAACACTTAGATCATAATCATTATGCACTCAATTGCCCTGATTTCTTGCCCTTCTTCCATGTATTTGTAGGATTTGGTGTCAGAAAGCTTGTGTTGCTACAATGTCATGAATTGTTGAACTGACTTTAAATGATGTGCCATCTGAGGAATAAGAGAATGGACACAAGTTCGCCAACGCACACTGGTTATAGGTTAAGTATTAGAGCTGAGCTAAGCGTGTGAACCGCCTCTCTTGCGCCAAGAGGACATATTGTGTTTGTTGTCAGAGGTAAAGTGAGGAAATGTGAGAGGCATTGATGGGTCTCAGAGAAGCTGTGGGGTTGTTTCTGAGGAAGTTGCTGAATGGATCCCACTGTGTTTGTACTTTACTGTTGATGATCAGAAGATTGCATTTCGCCAGTAAAAGTCACAGGCAAGGAACAACCTTAACACACCACACCATAGATTGGGTGGTTGGCCCAATACGCCCAAGGCCTAGTCCCCGCACACCGAAGTCCCATATGTATATATATATATGTATATATGTGTATATATGTGTATATATATATATATATATATATATATATGTGTATGTATGTATGTATATATAAATATGTATGTATGTATGTAATGTATGTACAGTGAACCCTCACTACTTCACTGTTCCACTACCGCGGATTCACCGTTTTGCAGATTTTTTTTATTATGCAGTTTTCACAACTTCAAAACTTTTTTTTCACGTGTATCGAACTTTTGCAATAGCTTCCAAGCGTGCTGCCCCCGCCAAGGCTTGTACTGAGCCTAAACGCCATCAAAAAATGATGACAATTGCTGAGAAGGCGATACTTTTCGAAGGAAAAAGTTACGCGGCAGCTACAAAGCATCACAAAGTCAGAACCTTCAGAAAAAAATGGGAAGAGTCTCAAATATTTATAAATGTACAGTACAGGTTGGAACAGCCACAAAGACAAAGGAGAGCCTGATCAAGATGCACAAAGGATGGCTTTTTGTGCGTGAGCTTATACATATGAGATACCTTGGTACCAAAGAAATGAATGGCATCCAATGTCTTTGGCTCAGCTTGCATTGAAGGACAGTAAGTATAAAAAATAAAATCCTAAATGCCTCTTTCCTTGAGAGGGCGAAGGAGGGACTAAATTCCACGTGAAGGTCTTTGCATTCTTTGCTCTTCATAACTCAAATCCAGTTGACAGTTTTACGAGTATCAAGCCTGCCATAAAATTACACATCATATGTGAAAAACAGCAGGAGCCTGGCAGTGTGTATGGAACAGACCATTTGATAAATTGGGAGTAAGTTCTTTCTCGATCTGGCTTCAGAGAAGAGAACATATTAAAATTCTATGCATCTAAATATTACATGAAGATTAATTTCACCGAGGGACAGTAAAGAAAGAAAAAAATAAATTATGTATGGCCACAAAATTCCTAACGTTGACTTCTTTCCCAGGAGGATTATGACCGACTCAGGCCATTGTCCTACCCGATGACCGACGTCTTCCTCATCTGCTTCTCTGTGGTTAACCCAGCCAGTTTCCAGAATGTTCGTGAAGAATGGGTGCCTGAGTTGCAGGAGTATGCGCCTAATGTCCCCTACTTGCTCATTGGCACTCAGGTGAGTTCTCACCAGGATGTTATTCCTAATAATAACAAATACAATTTATGTAAACAAGAGGCTCCTACAAGTATTAGTTTCGAGAAGGAGCAGAAAGAAGCCAATGCTTATCTTGTTCTACGTCCTCCTTACAATCCAAGTCAGTTGCGCTAACAACTTGTATCGCGGGTGGCGCGGTGGGTGAGTGGTTAGCACATCTGCCTCACAGTTCAGAGTCAGGTGTGATTGGGTGCGTGCATGGATTTTCGCCTCCGTGTGCCCTGCAATTTGCTGGCAACCAGCGCAGGATGTCCCCCACCTACGGCCCGAAGTCAGCTGGCATAGGCACCAGCAAGCCTGCAACACTTGTGAGGATAAGCGGCTATAGAAAATGAATGGATGGATGGATGGATGGAGGGAACTTGCTCCCTCAAAACCTGCTCTTTTCTGCAATATGCAAATCTTTTGATCAATACAAAGGCTGTTAAATGTCAAACTGTATTTAGAATATATAGCATAAGTCTATAAGTTAATGTAACTACTGTACCATGTTGATTTTTCATTCCTCAGATTGATCTACGTGACGACCCAAAGACTATTGCCAAACTGAATGATATGAAGGAGAAACCTATAGTGACTGAGCAAGGCCTGAAACTGGCAAAAGAGGTCTGTGTGTTTTGAACCAAACTTGAAAGCTTTTATATTCATTGCAGAAAACCTGGCAGGGCCAGGTACAGTATACAAGCCACTGATTTCCAGTTCTTTAAGAGTTGTTGCATTTATACCGCTGAACATCATTCTGTCCTTGTATCCATATAAAGGAAAGTATTTTATTATATAGTTTTTATTTCATTTTTTAAATGAAATCATAATCAATCGTTTGTATCTGTGAGTCTTTGACTGGTGTTGTATATGCTAACAAAGAAACAGGCGATCATTTGTAGCTAGTGATATATCATTAATGACATGTCATTAATGTCAATTGACCAAACACTGCACATGCAAGGAACCTGGAATGAATTAAGTCTGAGTCGCCATAGCATCACGCGTCACATGCCATTTGAAGAGGGAAACAGTCATTTCCACCATGCCTTTTAAAAGGGTGAACTGCTGCCCTCAACACACTATGCTACCCCATTGACAAGTGTCAAGCTATCCGTTTCCTGTACCAATTTTCTTGTCTGGAGTATTCCAGAAGCTGAAGTCTGTCTCAGCTGACTGAAAGTACACTTTGAACTGATCATCCATCAGTCCTTAAGATGACAGCAAGACAGGCAAAGATTCTCACTGTCATCCTTACCTAGATCCAATTCTGATTCTTATACTAAACTAACACGCCTGTTATGGACTGTGGAAAGAAGTGCATATGCAAATGTCATACGGAAATTATTGAACGGTCAAACTGAGAATTAAAACCACAACACTTTCGCTACAAAATCACCCTGTCACTAGGTTTGCCTGTTCCCTGTGACCCTGAAAAGAATATTAGTTATAAACCATGAATGGAAGTATGGATGGACTTGTTGACATTTCTTTTTGTGTTTATCACTCACTGCTAAATCAACCTTTTTCCTTCTCCTCAGATTGGTGCATGTTGCTATGTGGAATGTTCAGCACTAACCCAGAAAGGCCTGAAGACAGTGTTTGATGAGGCCATCATAGCCATTTTGGCTCCAAAGAGAAAGAAGGGAGCTCTAAAAAGAAGACTGGGACCCCGTTGCATTAACTGCTGTCTGATCACATGATATGCGAACGCTCGTATTCGGCAGCGTACCACACATGTCCTGGCTTACAGAAAGACCCATACAGGTAGTTGAGCAGAGACAAAGAAGAGCGCTGACGACGGGCTGACAGTGTTTACGCTGCAACGCACTCCAAAGGCTGTGACCTTTTTCTCCTCTCCAACATGAAGCAGCCAATAATAAGGAGCACAAACACCAAGGAAGCTCTTCTCCTAATTCAGGTGTTTTACATAGAAAAGGAATATAAAAACATTAAGAGAAAGTGTTTGCATTACAAAATGGAGTTTGTTTTGTAAAGTATATGTTTTAAGAAAAGAAACATTAATTTTTGCTGCCATCGTGAGAGAAAAGTCTCTCACTACATGCCCGTTTTTGGGCATGAAGGCCAAGTTGTTGTTTTTTTCCCTGCCACCGAACTTGTCTCCAATTATTCATCGTTTGACAACCTGTAGAATTAACCATGCTGTGTTCGGGGGAAAAAAAAAAAAAAAACGAAATCCCAAAAAGAAATGTATCAACACAATATTTTGGACCTAGAGATATTTTTTCATATTCTTTGTCATGCAATTGTATGTTGTACTTTTAGACGCTGAGGATAGACAGTCCTTTAGAATTGAGTCACATACAGTACAGTACATACAGTTTAACTCAAACAAATGCACATATACTATCATCAAAAGCAGATGGAAAAAATGACCTTACACTTTATATTAAAGGCTCAACAGATGAAGCACATTCCTCTGCTTTTAAGCATTGCCCATCTTCCAGCGGGGAACCACTGAGGATGCACAAACATGCTGGCACAAGCTTGAGCAGTTTAGACAAATTTTTAATCCTAAATCCAAATCTAGAATTCCATTGCGATGCATTCGATGGGAATTTTCTGGAATAGATTGTAGCTTTTCAGATGACACAGGGTCAATTGTTAAGGTATATGAAATTACACTGTATTTGTAATTAGATTAGTTTCATCTATACCTATATAAAGTACCTGATAGATTAGGCTGCAATATATTTGCCTAAAATGCCAATATTAGTGTTCTGATAATGTATGCTGAACAAAAAAAAATGTAAAAGCAACACTTTTGTTGCTGCTTTTATGTTTTACGTGCTGAACAAAAACATTTTTCCTAGAAGGTGCTGAACTCGGGTAACAACCAATCATGGCTCGGCTTTTGAACGTCACATGATAACTCAGAAAATAGTTGAGTTGTGGTTGGTTGTTATATTAGCCCTGAGCAACTGTGATGTCATTTTCAGCTAACAACTCATAACAAATTGGCTGCCCATTGACATGGTAAAAAAAGTTGGATATTGCTCCTTAATTCATAATCCACAATATTAATCAGAATGTCATGTTTAGACTATGTCAAAGGTTATCGAACAGTAAAGTGTCATGTCCCTCACACACATAAAACCCACATCTGATGTTTTGATGTCCAGAAAATCTCTGATGGTTTGTCCTACCAAGTGCAACCACATTAGAACAAAAAGTAACAGGTGATGCCATGACCTTTGTCCACAAAAAGAAAAGAAACACAGTTAACAGGATTGGTTCATCACTTTTCAAACGGAAACGGTCTTACTAATTCCTCTGTCTTTTTCATCCCGTCGCTGTGTTTGATCATGACAACGGTCTCTTCCTCTCATGTACACATTCAAATATGTTGCTCTTTTTCTCACAAATCCAGTTTTTACTGATCATTAGTACAAACGAAAAACGCGAAACAAGCTCCCAACACATGCCAGACATGTTTCAGTGAAAAAATGCTAAGGATCATTGTAAAAATTACAAAAGGATGACCAGAAGTTGAAAAGTTGTTTCTCCGTGAGAGGCCTCAGGAATAAGGTGGATAATTAAATGAAGTATCTTTTTTAAACAAACAGTAACATTATATTTTATACTCAGGCTCAGTAGGGCACAGCAAATCCCCCAAATTTTAGGTGTCTAATGAAAGAAAGGGGGAAAATGCTATAAGAATTACATCACTGCAGCCAAAATGTGAATGTACTAAAGAGTGGCTGGTCTATGTTGCTTCTTTAGTTGGTTGCAATATGAAGCCACAAAGGCCACTTTATTGGTCAGCTTTAGACACTGCTGCTGGGTGAAGAGGTGAAGAAAAACAAAAATACCACAATGTTAATATTCAGTGACAACGCAATTATTGGTTGAACTTACATAAACATTTGTGCTAAGTGATTCAGGATTTGAATTTTTTGGATGAAAAAATATATATTGAAGGATATGAACCTGCGAAAGTTTTCATAGCATTATTGCCTAAGTCGTGTGTGGATAACAAGATTTGTTTTTATTTCGAGCACAGATTTAATTGCTTAATTGTTCACAACCATACATCTATTTTCAGCCGTTAATCCTCACCAGGGTAGCAGGCGTGCTGGAACCCATCCCAGCTATCTTTCGACAGTAGGCGGGGTACACCCTGTACAGCTTGCCAGCCAATCACATAGAACCCATTGCACCTAAGGGCAATTAGGAGTATCCAATATACTGTACCTACGGGAGTACCTGGAAAAAAAACAAAACAAGTAAGGAACAGGGAGAACATGCAAAACTTCATACAGGAAGTTCAAAGTTGGAATGAAATCCACAACCTCTGAACTGTGAGGCAGATATGCTAACCAGTCTTCCACCATGCCTCCTATTATTTCAGCGTATATTTAAAAAAAAAAGACATATTGACCCGATGTACCCTTTTCTACAGAAAATGTAGGGGAAATTATATTTAGAAATAACAGACACAACTTCAGATTGATAAAGATTTAGTTGGAACGTGAATACATTAAATGTTCATAATAAAATGTAAAATGTGTTATAGAGAATATGCAGTTTTATTTCTTTTTTTAAATGCCCAAATAGGGCTCAAATACATTTGGACAGTTGCATGTCTATGAGCATTAAATGCCAGTTGCAGTATGTTCCCTTGTTAGTTTGAGAGCTGAACGGTCAAGTGATAAAAATCTGGATCTTAGTTCAAACAAGATAAAATGATATAACTGTCAATTTAATCCAATATTCATACAGGTCATAATTTTGAATTTGCAGTCATTTTCATGTCATGAAATGATACGGTGTAATACCAGGTTTACAAGCCCACTGAACACTGCACCAGTGTCTTAAAAAATACTTTTCTTGCAAGCCAAATGCCCACCCCCATGATCTAAATTGTTTTGTTCATTTGTTGATGGCTTTTAGTATGTTTTTCAAAATGTCAATTGTTGCTGAAATGCAGTTTTTCTTCTTCTTTTCAGAAACAAATACAATGATTGACTGATGCTTTAATGTAAATGGTGCTCCTTTTTTCTACCCCAGCCTGCACGACTGTATTGTCGCTCTGAGTCACAGGGTTTATCGCAGGTCAAATGTCTGCTTGGTGAGAATCCACCCTCTGAACCTCGGCTCTAATGAACTGCAACCACTAGTGCATTGATGCTCTTGTCAACTCAATAAAAGTGTTTACTGTGCAAAAATGTCAAGTTTTTCTTTGGTTCAAGGTTGTGCCGCTTACTTAGCATATGAAGGTGACAGGTGAATCCAGGTCGCTAATTAGGCTGTATTTACACATGCTTCGGCTGACCCAATCTAGCTTTATTTCTTAATTTTTTTTCTTAATTTTTCTTAATTTATTTCTTAACCATTTATATATAGATAGATAGATAGATAGATAGATAGAGTATATTCCACTCAATCAACTAAATCATTGTATACTCTGTGACGTTTCATCAATTTTATTTGTTGTCTCTTATTCATGCACATTTGCCAATTGCAAATCGTTGTACATTCTCTTCAAAAGTTCCTCTAGCTCCCTCTCAGGTATGTTTTGCTTTGATGGAGAAGATTCTTTGAGGGTTGAGGGAACCTCTAGGTCTGTGTTTATTTCATCATCTTTGTCGGTGTTTGTTTTATCTTCAAAACGCTTCTCTGTAGAGAAACATAGCAAAATAGAAAAAATAGATAAGTCATTTTGATGGGTTGTATTATAATGTAGCCTCTAGTACATCAACACCAAAAATATAACTGTTTTTCTCAAATATTTGTGTTAAAATATATTGTATTCAATTGTAATTTGATGTACTTTGTTCACATAAATGGTCAGCCAACGTTTTTTTCCTTAAGAGATCTTACCCCATTCTTCTTGGAAAAGTAAGAAAACATCTTTAGGCTTCGTCTCATTGTGAGACTCTCTGAATTCAGTCAGCTCCAATATGTATTTGTTTATGAAGTCGCTGATGTCAGTAGGTCGAGAAAGGATTTTTGCTCTGAAAATGCAATTCACTAAGCTTCTCAGCCCGAGCGGATCACAAATTGCAGTATCCATTTTATTGTTTTTGTTACATAGATCTTTTTCAATTGAACAAAACTTGTTTGGAGTGCCTGTGTCCTTCAATCAGAGTCACATCAAGCAAGGTGACAATTAGAATGTTGAAAGTGTAATGATGTCACAGGGCTTTGATCAAACATTGATCTACTTCATTTATGAGAATCACTTTCCATTGACTCAATCGGTCAGGTGCAATGATGGATTGGTTGGTTCCATTGAAAAGCTTCTGCCTCAAAGTCCTTAGACTGCACTACACATTAAACAGAAGTAGAACCTCGACATAAGAAATAAAATGCTAAAGCACTCTTGCCCGATGCTACAATTATGCTCTGAAAAATGACTGTTTCAACAGAAGCAGTCACTTCCTGAGGTGCCAGACAGCAATCAGTTTCCAACAGACTTCAGTTTTGGTAATGTGACATTCATGCACGAGTGGAATCTTTTGAAAAGATCTTCACTGTGAACAAAGGGTCTTCTTCATGAACTATTCTAAATAAAATCTGAATAAATTGCAGATTTCCTGAGTCAGTGTTAACATATCGTGTTGAGACTTCAATTTGCAACATCTTCAATCTGCACAAATTTGTGATAGTCTAACCAAGAGAATGAAGCGCATTAAATGAGATGAATGGAAGGAAAGATGGCTGTCATCAGGGCTGTGTCATGTCTCCGCCCCCTCCCGTCAAACATGGCTATGTACATGTTGTTTGGGCAAATATTTATCTAGAACTGTTTTTTGTTTGCTTCAATACAACCAGTGACACACACACACACACACACACACACACACACACACACACACACACACAAACAAATTTTATATATATATATATATATATATATATATATATATATATATATATATATATATATATATATATATATATATTTATTACATGTCATGTAAATTGTAATACTTATTGTATAATTTGCCATGTTAACTGATATTTTACATTATTTTTTTACTATACTGCTACATTGAGTGTGCTTTATAAATAACATGAATATTAATAATATAAAAATAATGATTTATTTTTGGTGTTCATTATTATTATTATTATTATTATTATTATTATTATTATCTAGTAGAATTGTAAGCAACATGGAAATCTGAGTTTGTAAACTACAAGCAGCACAATGCAACATTTTGAAAAATTAAATGAGTTGTATTTAAGTAATAGTTAAAAAATACTGACATTAGCCTTATCCTGGACAGGAGTGAAAGTGTCTGTCTGCTATCACATGAGAACCTGCACAAATGTACAGAAGTTGTTTATTCCCTTAACATGAAGAACGTAAAGGTCAAGCTCGAATTGACACAAAAGTACAGAGACAAGGCCCTGTGACATCAGCAAAACGCTTAGTTTAAAAGGCACATGTTCATCATCAAAACCTGGGCTCTGTGGTTATAAGCAACTAATGCTTTACTCTATATTATATTGAAATGTTGTTGTGTCAACATTCTAATATCACACCTGAGAGTTTTCATTTGGACATATTTTCCCAAGATTTTGGTCACATATGTGCAGAAAATCTTGTGCACCATCTTTGAGGTCAGCTCATACACATGGTGAACGTGCCCTGATGCATAAAAAAATGAGGACAAATTCTTAATTTCATTTGTGACATTCAAGAGGTCACAGACGTAAGAACCTACAGCCCAGGCCCATTCCATAGTGCACTGTACACCTCACAAGAAGATAGATATGGAGCTCGCATGCGATCCATTTGGACTGAGGAGTTTAGTGAACTGTATTTTCAGAGCAATACATTTTTCCAAACCGACTGAGATGGGTGACTTCATACACGACTACATATCAGATCTTATGGAGTTCCTGGCATTCCACAAGGATAAATGTCTCAAAGTGCTTTTTGTGGTCTTCCAAGATCATTGGGGTAAGAAAGTTCTGAAAGTACTTTTCAGTTTGTAATGTAATGTTGAGAATTAGCATATTAGAATTGAGTAAGCAGCTACTACGTTACTTCCAATAATATTTTATAGCATACAGTATGTGTATAGTAGTGTTCCATTGTTTATTACACATTTACATACAGTACAGAACAAATTTCCTCAAATAGTGGCCTGTAGTCTATTAAAACGGTCACACTTGTAATAGTGACAAAGTGCCTTTCACGCATAGGCTTGATTCATGTCCAGCGCAACAATGTCCAGCGTCGCCTGGGTCCATAGCACAAGGGGTCATAAAAACTGGCTTAAAGGTAAAATGTAGCCCTACTTCAGCTCAATAAATACTGCAAAATGACAGTTAGGGCTATCAAATATTTTTTTAAACGATTATTCAATCAATTTCACTGAACTGCATTGTAGTTTGGTCAATCATGATTTATTGATCAATTATTGATGTCAACTTGGTGTTGTTTAATACAATAATTAAAAAAAGTCAAAAAGTAATCAGTATCACAAAAGGAGGATTTATTTATTTATTAATTTATTTAGATATTTATTTTTCTCACCACTTATTTTTAAACAGACAGAAATCAGAAAATAGTTACTTGACCGTCTGAAATCAAAGGATTTGGGACATTGTAAAAACTATGGCTCTAAATTAGGGGCCCTTGGTGCAATGACCGGTTGATTCGGAAGGGGATATTAGTAGGTCGCAAGAAAATGTCGATATGCATTAAAAAAAAAAAAAAAAAACCTGGCGCTTCAACGGCATATATTTAACTGGCTCTGATGCCTCTAATGCTGGCCTACATTTTTATTGTCAACTAAACATTTTTTGGATGTTTTTTTGTTTTTCTCTCTGATGTCCTTATAGTTATTTTTTTCTATGTGCTTCAAGTGGTCTGTAACTTAATTGACAATGCGGGGGAATCAGAATGGATTATTCTATGTAGTAATACTTTGTTGCCTAGGAGAAGTATTAGCCAGATAGAATTGACATTTAAATGAAAAGCTCACATATCTCACTCATGATCATGCAATGTAAAATTAGTCATGTATAATGAAATACTTAAAAAAGATTGCACTCATTGTCACACCAGATTGAGTGACTGCAGGAAGTCCCCAAATTGAATTGTTGTATTTACAAACACAGTACATTAAAAATGTTGAGTTTTTTTTTTTTAAACTACAGCATTATGTTAAATAGTTAAATATTTCAAGTGAGCCCCCTCCAAAAAACTAACTTGTTTGCAGAAAAGTAGACATAGAGGCAAAATGGTTCATGCGCCTCTGCTCTAAATTGTTTATTCGATAATCTATTAGTTGTCAATTATTCAAATCATTTCGACAGTTTTAACATAGTTGTTGTGTAATACAGGACTTCTCAAATAGTGGGGCAAGCCCCTCTGGAAGGAGGGAAAAGAGTTTGTTTTTGCCATATGAAGAGTATGGGAATAAATGTATAAGTGGCTTACAAATTCCACAAAGAAAGTAAAACACACGCTTAAATCTTTACATCAAAACTTTTGTTTAACAGCTACCTATGGCATTCTTCAACAATTCTTTCACATAGATTGCACCAAACAGGTAATAATTCTCTGGAAAACAATCCATGGCCACTGCTTGAGGAAATACAGTTTTGTTGCAGGCATAAAGTGAAAGTATTTGAAATGTTTTACAAAAATGCATTTCTAAGGAATAAACTCATCTGTGGTTTTGTAAACGGCTCTCTACAGAGAAGAAGTTTCTAAATGTTAAAGACGCAAAAGCATGCATGGATTCTGTCCCATCATTGCAAAATATTTCTGAGACAGAAATCGAAGACCTTTTGCAGAGCCTCTACAAGGACTTGGCAGTGGCAAATGTATTACCAGAAGCGGTAGTACTAAAACTTGGAAGAAGTCAGAAGACAGCTTTGAAGTTAAATGACAAGCGCGCAATGGAAATGCCACCACAGAAGAAAGATACCAGCAAAGAAAGTGAAGTCAAATCAAAAAAGGATAAGAAAGCACAGACAAATACAAGACCACGCTCGTTGCCATCTTCAAAAAGGGAAAAAGCCGTTACGCCAAACTCTAGTGTCAATCCGAAGCCGGCGTCAAAAAAGCCACCTAATTCACCAAGGCGTGTTCTCTCGGCAAGTTCACCAAGGAAAGTCCAAAAGGACCAGGTGATCAGTGATGAAAGTAAAGTTTCTCCAAACAGGAAACAATCAGGGGAGCTCAATAGAAGGGTTTCATGGAAATCTGCATTGGAGTTACAAAAGGATAAAACAACTAAGAGCAGGTTAGCCGTAGTAGTGTCTGAAAAAATTAAGCTAGAGGCAAGTAAACAAAAAAAATCAGGTCCAGATACCAGGCCCAAACAAGGTGAGAACAAATACACCAGAGCAGTCTCTCTTAGTCAATCTCAACGACAAAGACCTGCTAAATCTGAGCAAGTAACCAGAACAACAAAGGAATCTCCAAAACTCAGGCGACTTTCTAGTTCGTCATCAATCCCAAAGAAATCTGCAACAGTTGACACACAAACAAATCTGGAGCCCACCAGTGTGGTGTCTCGGGTAGCTAGCGTACCAAAGAGGCCAAAATCAGGACCCCTCTCATCTTTACCTGAGGTGAGAAGAACACGGTTGAGTCTTCATCGCTTATATGGACCGGAAAGGCCAAAAACTGCTGGAGCAGAGACCAGAGCAAAACAGCCAAAACAGCCGTGGCTAAGTACTCTCAGTAATCCTCCCGAAAGGGAAGGACCACCACGAGTTCTTTGGATGGATAGGGAAAGAGTTAAACCTGTGCATAACAGAACACAATGGAATATTCCTGCCACCATCTTGTTTTGACATTGCCAGAAGCAATATCCTAAGCATTCTCTTGCCTCCTTTCACTTATTTTTTAATTCTTTATTGTATGTCTTTTCTTCAGACTGTACATCTGAGTGTGTTGTCTTTTTGTATGCTTTTGAGTTGGAATGGTGTCTTAGTGACTTCCTGACAAGTTATCACCTCAGCCCACGGACTAGCCCATGATGAACATCTCTGCCTAGCCATGTGAGATCCCTTTGGGGTAACACTGGCAGCAGGATATGGTGTGAGAACAGCCGTTGTGTCTTGAGTTATGACTGATTATATATTTTCTTGTGCTTACAGGAACTTTGTCAAGGTAGCACTTGTGAGGAAGTCAGACAACTCGGAGTGAGTGCACACAGGAGCTGCTGCGATGACTGGCTGCAAAGGATGTTAGCAGACCCCATTCAATCTTTTCCTACATGATCAAATATCAGAACCTTACACACACCTTTGGTTCTCTGGAATCATTTTATTAATCAATTCGACTCAAGCTTATTCATTATTTTCACATTGCAATATTAATGTTCCTGCCTTGAGGATTATCCTGTAAATAAACTGCTTTGTGTTCAAACCGCAGTCTCTAAAACACTCTTAATGGTTGTGTAGCTCTCACCAGAAGTAAGTTACGGCAATGGATTGTGATTGGATTGTGAATGGATTCTATGGTTGATCTTAGTTGCCAACCCCCCCCCCCCCCCCCCCCCCCCCCCCCCCAAAGAATACTTTTTTTTTTCCACACAGGGTACCTTCAGGTCCAGAGTAGCCCATCTGGAGCACCGTGGAAATTTCAATTCCATCTATCTTGTGGACGATCCATATGCATCAAATACCAAAACGGCAAGTGACAGCACGAAGAACTGCATTTTGTGAGATGGCGGTGGGAATATCTGTTGCTGCCACAAGAGGGCAAAAGCGCTTTGTTTTAAAACGTTGACACGGTCAGCGTCCTGTCAAAGGGGTGAAGATCGAAGTTATCTGAATCTTCATCGTTCCAATCAACATCAGAGCAAAATTTTATCTGCATGCCAGTGTTCTAAGCTTAAGCTTTTGTTAATTTTTTTTTCCTCACAAAAAACTACAGTAGACAACACTATTCTTGGGGCACTTTTCTTCAATTGAAATATCAAGGTTATTTTTATGTGTATTTATTAATGTAACATGCAGTATATGGGATGTACTATATGATCAAGCATACTTAAATGTGAATCATTGTTCTATGAAGGATGGTCTCATTTTTCATTTCATTATTTAAAAATTTGTTATTTCTCACTCTTTTTCTCTCTCAATAAAGTAAAACTAGAAAAACTTTCAATATGATGTAGTGGTATGTAACAAAAATATCTAACCATTTCCTAGACAGTGTGTTCTCATTAGACTCGTGGGAGAGTTGGTGAGTATCTCAGGCTCAGCTGATTGTTGGCAAAAGTTCAGGTACAGTACACTCTGGACTGTCAATAGGAGAGCACATACAGTATATAGGCAAACCTACATTTACACGGATTTGCATTTTAACAATTTTGAAGGCTTTATCTAATTCCCCAACACATGAGAAAACCCACAAGAGAAATGGAAGAGCATGCAAGCTTCACTCAGGTAAGCAGGAGGGTGAGATTCCAACCACAAACTTTAGAACTGTGAGGTAGATGTGTAAACCTCTTGTTTCATGTTGCATGAATTGCATTTGCAGCTTTAATAGTGTAGTTGCCTAGTGATATCTTGGCATTCACCTATGAAATAGAATTGTAAACCCACTTTTGACCGAAATGTAATATGAACCAGGAAATGATTACCAGTATATTACTGCATGGATGCGGAAGATAATTCACATTTATTCAGATTTTCATTTTGACATTCCACTGCATCGTGACCATCTGTAATGTCATAATTTGCATATCGATCATGGATGTCATTGATTCATTCTGTTAAGTGTATGAAGGTTTACAAACCCAACATTATGCCTTTTATTTTCCACAAGTGTGACAGTTCATTATATAAGAGTTATAGGAATTTATTGTAGCATCAGTTTTTTAATTGCAGTATTTACTTGGTGCTGTAATTTAAAATCAATATAATAATTTAACAGTAAGTTTTTGCATTCGTTATTTCTGTCTTAATTTGTTTTGTTGATGTTCTTGAATGCCTTCTTCGGGTCACTGATGTTTTTTACCTGTTCATGATATTCAGACTTGGAAAAGATGTTTAAACCATGGCAAAAACGTTTAATTTTTGAAATAATATACCAATATTGTTGTTGATACTTTAAACAATATACAATATATGCAGTAATTAAATAAACTATTTAAATTGACACACTGACGCATCTTGGGATCTGTTGTCATTAAATTTGCTGAACAGTCATCGTGATCGGCCACAAAAGTCCTGATAGTGTAAAGTCTAATTTAGTCATTAACATTTACCTCCTCCACTTTTTTTCAACATATTCAAACCATTGTAAAAAGTGTAATAGTGTAAAGTCTAATTTAGTCATTAACATTTACATCCTCCACTTTTTTCAACATTCAAACCATTGTAAAAAGTGTAGCATTCTATATTTCAGCAAATTATAACATTCCGATGCCACCTCGGCGCTTCAAAACCGCAAGAATGAGCAGTTTCAGTGCAGGACATAGCAATATTCTGACCTGGGTGACATCATTGTGAGTGCGGCCTGCTTAGGTTACCGCGACGAGCATCATTGCAACGGTCCACGTTTCCAAGTAGCTGCCAGAGCCTCGCTCCATCCTTGGCTGCGTGCTCATTGGTGGCACGAGACGCCCATCACAGCGCGATCTCTCCGGGGCTTTCCCCATCCGCGTTCCCAGTCGGAAGTGGAATCCATTCCACCGTTCTCCATTGGCCCATCAGGCCGTCAGTCGTACTGTTGAGACGAACGAGCGCTGCCCGGCCGTTTAGCCTCCGAGAGCGTCGTCATATTGGCTGCTTGGAGGCTGGAGCTACTAGCTCGCTGGCGAACGAGACTCCCCTGCTCCCATGTACAACGGGAGTCGGTGGTTGTAATTTGATTTAGCCTTTTAAATGCGTTGCACGGTAGCTGCCAAATGTTTTGAGAACTAGGCATGACACCGTCAAGGAACGTCGGACCTTTTGCGCCTTCGTCCGACACCGTGGTGAGCCAAAAGGATATCTGCCTGCTCTCGTTCAATAGCCATTTTTTGCAGACAAAGAGGGCTGTTGATTAGGGCTCTCGAAAAGACACAAGGGTAAGACATATTTCGACATCACATCCCATTGAATGTGAAGCCTATCTCGCCTGTCTGCAGGGATACGGTCACAACGCTTCTGCTCGCCTCATTCTGTGGACAATTAGGTCGGAATTTATTTTTTTTTAACGCGAACCATGCTAGCGCCCATTAGCCGTGTGGCTAGCTTGAAAGCTAGCTCCAAACTAACACACAACGTCCGGTCTGTGGAATGCTATCGATTTTTTTTTCTTCTAATTGCCAACATCTAGTGAACATTCGTTTTTGAAGTTCTTTTTCTGGTCGGCGCCTTGGTGCCCGTTCCTAAAATCTACTTCGACGTTAGGCTTTTGTAGCTGCGTTTTACGGCGTAGATGGGCGAATGTTAGCAACGGAGCTATCTTGGCTGGGATTAGGGAAAAGAGGAAGACGTCCTCCAGAAATAAAAAGATTCCAGTAACTACATGACTACAACAACGATACAAGCACATGATCGGTCATGTTATTGTCACTGAAAAGGCAAGTCGTACGTTTTTAAACATCACTTGCCTTGACAAAGTGATCTAAAAATGAATATACTGGTTCCCAATGTAATATACCCACGCGAAAGGTATTAAAAACTACAGCCAAGCTTTGCCAGTGACTAGTTTCACAGCCTTGCTTTGCGAATCCTTTTTTGATTTGCACAGCCTGAATTCAAAAGGAACCATCTAAGCTTATCCTCTCACTAATAAAATAATGGCCCTAGTCCATTTTTTCTCTCGTTTGCTCCCCCCAAAAACTGAATGAAATACTGCCTTGTATCATTTAATACATGTTTTCCTTTTAGGAGTACAGATTTTATTACATATGTGTGTATACATGTATATATATCGAGAGATTGATAGATTGATTGATTGGGCGGGGGGCAGTGGTTAGCATTCTCACAGATCAGGGACCCGAATTCAGATCCACATCGCTCCAGTTTCCCAAGCCCGCGTGGGTTGTCTCTTTGCAGTCCGGCTTCCTCCCACACTCATGCATGTCAAGTGTATTGGACATGCTAAGTTGGTCTTAGGTGTCGTTTGGGTGAGTGAATGGTTGTTGTTCGACTGTGTGCCCTGCAATTGGCTGGCAACCAGTTCAGGGTGCCTACTGCCCACAGTCAGCTGGGATAGGCACCAGTTACCCGGTGACCATTGTTAGGAAAAGCTGCTCTACATATATGTTGAATTTCAACTGTGGAATTTCACTTCACTAATTATGAATTAAGTGTGAAAAATGATTTGATTTACATGGAACCATTTCAGCAATTTTTTTTTTTTTTTAAATGTATTACTTTCCTGCGACAAATTTAAAAAGTCAAAGCAGTAAAAATGCAACAATTTCTGGCCAACAACTTAAAGCAGTCAGTAGGGATGAGGATTTCGTTGTGACTTTTTGTAGAAGAATCCAACTTTCATACTTGATCACTTCATCAATTCGTATCCACTTTTAAAAAGTGCTATACAGTGGTACCTCGGTACTCGACCATAATCCGTTCTGAGGTGGTGGTCGAGCACCGATTTGTTCGAACACCGAAACCAATTTTCCCATAAGAAATAATGTAAAGTATGTGTGCACAAGTAAATGTGCACAAGCAGTACATGATAAAGATAAATAAAGCATTATAAACCATTTTGTATAATTTACTTACGTTTTGGAGAGTGGTTGATGGCATACAGGAATAGATGTGGAGCGAACGGGAGGGAGGGTTACTCCTTGGAAGGGGAATCCCCTTCCATGATCACGCTAGGTAACTGCGACGCGAGGTTGGACACTCGTACACCACTTTCATATTTTGCTATAATTTCCTTCTTCAGTTCAATAGTGGTCCTCACTGTTTTCCTCTTTGCCTCCCCTTATCACTGTCTTTATTTGGACCCATTATTAAGGGCTAGAGCAACACAAAAAAAGTTTAAATCCGGGAAGAAATACTCGAACAAACTGCTTACGTCTTACTCCGCTGGCGGTCTGAATTGAACTGGCGCTTACCCGCTGGCCGAGAAGGGCCGAGGAGCGCGTTCGGGTCGGTTCGGCTAGTCGAGAACCGAAAATCTGTTAGAGGTCCGATGCATTTTCTACTTGAATTTTTTGGTCAAGCACCGATTTGGTCGAGTATAGAGGCGGTCGAGCACCGAGGTACCACTGTAATTGGAAAGCTTGCTTGAGTAAGAAAGATACGCTGTAACAATAATAAATGTGTCTAGTTAAGTTGTTCACTCTTTAAAACTATAAATCTCTGAGAAAAAAAAAATACCACAAATCTACAATATTACAGTGAAATTTTCTACAGGAAAAAAATAAATGAAAACCCCTTTAGAGAAATAATTAAATGCACAATTATTTTGTAACATAAATTTGGTGCAGTTTAATTGGAATAATGACTGTATTTATTGCTACACATTACTTTTAAAATAGGTGCTTTGCATACAAAAGTTAATTAAAATTGAATTAAGCAGAGGTGTTCGATATCACTTCTTTTCATACCGATACCAGCATGAACTCTTGAGTAGTCACTGATAACTACTGATACCACCCCCCAAAAAACAATGACAGATGATTTATTTGAACATATTCCATATTCCCGTTCAGCATGTTCGTAAAATTTTAGAGACTTCAATTTCATTTTTCTTTTGATTTATTTTTCTAGATCACAAGAATACGGCTGATACTAGACTTTGCTGCCATTGCAATCTTAAAAACTTTGAAATAATGCAAGCTATTACTGATGCTTTATTAATCGGTCTGTAATAAATACTAAGATGAAAATAGTGGTTCTGCTGTCACGCAAGATGCTCAATGTGCCTATTTTTTAAAACTTATCAGCCATGTTAACACACATCCTATAATTATTCTTTACACAAAATCTGCTGTCAAAAAGAAAACAATAATGAGTTACGCCTTTTTTTAACTGTGCATATTGTACATGTCTTTGCCGACAAATATATTTTGAGTCACGCAGTGAGTGTATCCTCCGGTCTCTAATTGAATTGCTGGGATCCAAGTGATCACAAGAACAAACACTCAAATATCTTATCATTTGAGGCAGAGCCGATATCTTCTCCACTCTGCTTGTCCCTTTATCATGCGGGGCCAAGAGCCCTTTCAGAGATCACTTGGATCCCAGGAGAATGGGTGTGTTGGCCTGCCAGAAAGCCGAATTAGCCTAGTTCATTGGCTGGATTTAGAGTTCCTGCATGAAAGTGAAGGAGTAATGTTGCTTTTGCATATTGAAGATGTACTGTAATTCCCCAAATATAAGACGCACTTGTGTATAAGACGCACCTGTAATTTGGGGGTAAAATTCTGGTATTTTCTGTTACCGTGTGTAAGATGCACCAACACTTTGGCAACAGCGTAACTATAGCAAAACAGAATAAATGTCATCTTTTGTGAACTTTATATTTTCATATACTGTAAGTTAAGTGTGTTTCAGATTTCCCACATTGTGAGCAGTCGTTGAACGTCTCACCACTGTTACAGTATGTCGAATGCATTCAAAGCTGTTGTTTTTCCTTTTCCTCGTGGCGCGGTTCGAGGTTATTTTACCATAAATACCCGAAGTTGAGTAGCATCCGCGTTTCACTAAGTTAATGATTGTATGTATATACCGAATGACCGCAATTAATTAACGAGTCAAATGGACTATCATTCCGTGTTCTGTGAACTGGTGTATTTTTAATTGAATCGGCTAGAGATATCATAACATTTACATGATCCTCTCTGTTCTAGTAATATTCTTGTGTGTGAACATGGATGGACTCGGACGTTGGTTTGTCCTGCTCGCTTTTTTTATTAAAAAGAAAAGAGAAAAAGAACATCGGCTAACACGATCTGCTGTTAGCTGCAACAGGCGCTTGATGCTAACAGACAAATAACGTCCCCCTCCTCTAGCTTGTGCCATTACGGTAATTATTTTAAGTAAGAATACAGGCCATACAGCCAATATAAAAATGCACATCTTTGCATCAAAACATGATCAATCTTCCTTGAATGTGTGATATTGGGGAAAAAAAATCTGATTTTTAAGTTAGCATTTTTAGGACATACCCGTACTTTTGGCTTTCATTTTTGGGGAAAAGGTGCATCTTATATGGGAGAATTACGGTTATTAGGCTTAAAATTGCCTCTATGCTCGACACAAAGTTTGGCTGAGTTGACAGATTATGTAGTTAACTTTGTTTAATTGATCAAAAGTGACAGTGCTGAATTTGAACTTGCATGTTTGAGAAGGATGTTTTAATATTATTGAGATGTTGAAACCTAACGTTTTGACTTAACCAAATATATGGTTGCAAGGGATTGGAGATTTGTTGTGTTCTTCGTACTTGAATGTTAAGTTTTCTAAGAATGCAAATAAAATATATGATAGATATCAAAGAGCTCAAAATGCACATTGCTAACATTATTATTTTATACATATTGTATAACAGGGGTGGGATGAGATTTCTTGTTCTTGCATGACATAAGCTCTGCTTTCTTCTGAATAAACGGGAAGGAATGAAGCAAGGGAGGGAAAACACTTCCTGTGGAACTTCCCAATGTCAGAAAACACACACTGACAGTGTAATGGGCAAACGAGACGTAAAATAAATTTAAAATAAAATTAAACCGATTAGTCATCGATTGGAAAACAATCAACTACCTAATTAAATAATTGACCTCCTCAACTATTCATGGCGTCCCTACTTCACAGTAACAGTATGTTGATAAGAAATTAAAGGTAAAAACATATTTTACCAAGAATTAAATAGTCCTGTAGACTTTTTGTACCAGGAATTCAGGGATAATTTGCTGTTCTATCTAGATGGCAGGAATGAGTGGACACAGTCTAGTTGTGGTATTCTCCATAGTAACACTTAGAATGAGGCGTCGGTCAAACAGCCAGCATGATTCACTTGCTTTTTGGACACAGAGGGGGTTAACATTTACTGCTATGACTACATCTGTGAGAGAGACTCATTCTTCCACAGTTTATATAAATGCCTGAAAAAGTTTCTCGATTCATCATTTTAGGGGGGTTGCTAAAGTTTTTTTCCACGGAGGACGTGCCCTGGAAATTGACCACAATTTTCAATTTTCCATATTTTTCTGACAACGAATTCAAATGCAAGAGCAATTTCAAGTCAGTTCAGTTTCAGTTCTCCTCTCACTGTTATGCAGGAGTTTGGCTAAGTTAGAAGTTTCAAGGTAAATAGTATAGCTAGTTAATAGGGATGGAATGAGAAACAGATCTCACGAACCAAGATAGCTCACAAAATTGAGACCACGAGAATGAGAAAATATTTTTTGCAAAATGTGTAATATAAAATAATGCCTAGCATACAATTTTCAGTTTTCATAAGGTTTTTTTTTTACTGAGCAAACTGCCAACAAAATTAACTAATGTGCAAATGAAAATATAAAACAAGAATCAGGCTCATTTTTCAGCTTTAGTTGAGATCTTTTCTGATACTGATTTGTTTAACAAAATGCATACAGCTCCTGTTAGCTGCGGTGTATGGCCTATTATTGCTATTGTAATACTCTTACTTTAACATTATTACTGTATTCAGACATTTCTTACGAATTTACTATTTGAAATGATCTTTAAATAATTATTGCAAGTATTCCATCCTATTTACTTGGAGCAACATGCTTAACCAACTTTTTGCTCTGTGCTATACATTGTTGCAGAAGTATGACTTGACAAAAAAACTCACTCTTTTCCAAAGTGCACTGAATGCAATGTCAATTTGCTGCAGTTCAGTTTTGTACTTTGCACATATACTTTGACGTAGCATTTATAGTAACATGAGAAATGATCTTCTCTTCATTTGTTACATTTTTGACATATTCAAACAAAAACTCGTTTTTGTTTTTGAGGTAGGAACAACTTTCCTGTACACCATTTTTCAAATTACCACAATGCTGCTTTATGCTATATGACAGAGAGGATACAAATAAATCAAACAAGAATCATGCAAATGTGGATACATAGATGAATTGCCATAGAACTGCCCCCCCCCCCCCCCCCCCCCCCCACACACACACACACACACACCGACAATATACCCTTATTAGGAGCAAGATAAACACAAATGCATTGTATGAAGCAAAAAAAAAAAAGATTGGACCAATGAGGTGATATTGGATGATGTCTTGCCTGATGATCGATCCCTCTTTCCACTAATTGGGGTTATCACTGACCTAAACTTACACAAGTGGATACATTTTAGATACGCTGCTGTTAGTGAAAGAAAAAGCCACAGTGGTCACAATTTTTTTTCATCCAGTTCTTTTTCGTGAGTTTAAAATCATCCTGCCGAATGAAAATTCATAAAGTTTTTGAATTTACTTTTGTCGGATTTAATTAATTTCTGTGACCACTGTATAAATGCCCTTATTGATTTTACAATTGTCAGTGGTTAATGGACTTCATGGAGATAAGTCTTCATCTGCATGTTAGTTTATGCCTTGACATTGTCCATTAAGTCTTAATAATTGCACTAGTACACATATAGTCTTGTTTTGTACAATACTTAACCAAATTTAGAATTTCAAATGCACCCATGAATGAAATAGTGAGGCTTGTGGTAAAAAAAAAAAATTGTAAGCTTTGCACATCTAGTATGTGTCTATTTACTTGTATGAGAGTGAGTCAATTTTACTGAATGAGGTGTTTCCATAAAGAAAAGGCATGTGGAATCTTCGGGTGGTCTTGCGAAATTGTAAACATGCTTCAAAAATTAGGTTTACAACAAACAACTATTTGGGACAAAGTAAAACTGTTTGCAAACAATCTATCAATGCAACAGCATAAGATAAGACAACCTTAGTCAGTCCTAACCCTATTTAATGACACCATTGTACCAGTTGACTTAATCAAATGGTTAAAGGGTGAATTAGTTCCACTCATAATTGCTAATCTTTCATTTTTTGCACATAGTTATGCTCCAACTGTGGGAGAAGGCCCTATAAGTGCAAGCATAATTAGACCTCAGTGGACAAAACAATGCGTGGGTGTATTTCACATCGCTGGGTGCATGCAAAGAGGAGGGCATTTACTTGTTCATGTGCCCCGTCTGCTGTCGTTTCAAGGAACATTTTGGTCAGGTCTAGACTAGCTCTGTAATACAGTACATACCAGCAGATCAGTTGTGAGCAGATCCTGGGTCATTTATAGCTGCAGCCTTGTGTCACTGCATGTCTGCCTGGCAACCCTTAACTCTGCCGCTCCAACGGCTCAAATCCAACATATCACTAACTATCTTTTAATTTTTTGTTTTTTTGCAGGTCCTTGGGGCTCTTGTTGAAAACAAATTCAGCAATATGTGGAGTAACCTGAAAAGCAAATGCCAAACTCTCTTTCACAACAACACTTCAGGACCCAATGAAGGCAGGAATGAGGCCGATGCCGTCCACTGCGTGGTGGATCTCGGCCAAGGAGGTGCCTCGAGTGCAGTTCAGGCATCAGAAGTCTCCACTTCATCAAGTAGCCTCCTTCCAGTGCCAATGGTAACCGTCGGCCGTCGTCATCACAACTGTGTCTCAGACACGCCTCAGATAGTAGAGATCACTATAGACAAGGAGGCGGAGGATGTGGGCGCGGGTTCGGGAGGTGTCCCTTTGGCTCGCAGAGACTCTTATTCACGTCATGCTCCATGGGGAGGCAAGAAAAAACACTCATGTTCCACCAAAACTCAAAGTTCTTTAGAGGTGGATAGACGGTCTGGACGCCTGCGAGGAAGCGGAAACCGTCGAGAGAGACGCTATGGGGTCTGCTCAATCCAGGAAATGAGCGACACTTTGTCCGGGGGACGCACTTTGAATGGTCGGTCGTTGCGTCAGCGACTAAGCGATACCGTAGGCCTTTGCTTACCGCTACCTGCTAGCAGACGCTCTTCGAAGAACCCTGTCAGTTCCAAACGAAAGATTCACCTGACAGAGCTAATGTTGGAGACCTGCCCCTTCCCCCCAGGTTCAGATCTTGCCCACAAGTGGCATTTGATCAAACAACACACAGCACCAGTGAGCCCACATTCCTCCACTGCCCTGTTGGATGCCTTTGACCCAGCGCACCCCTCTCCTGAGGATGAGGAGGAACGTCTGCGCGAACGCCGCAGACTTAGCATCGAGGAAGGGGTGGACCCGCCTCCTAATGCGCAGATCCACACCCTGGAGGCTGCTGTGCCAGGCTCATCTGTCTACAAACTGGGACCAAAGATGGCTCCTGGCATGGGGGATGCCCCCGCTGATGGCCGAGCTTCGGGAACTGGTAGTTCTTTAGGAGCTTCAACGGCTTCTGGGGCCTGTGGCCAGGTGCTGGGAGCCGCAGCTTCAGTCCAGGACACTGACTCAGAGGAGGACTCCACAACCCTCTGTCTGCAGGCCAGGAGACCCAAACAAAGGCACGCCTCCGGGGAAGGTCACCTGAGCAGACAGCAGCCCGGGCCCTGGAAGGTTCACACCCAAATAGACTATATCCATTGCCTTGTGCCAGATTTATTGCAGATCACATCTTTGCCCTGCTACTGGGGTGTAATGGACCGCTACGAGGCCGAGTCACTGCTGGACGGACGTCCGGAGGGCACCTTCCTGCTGCGCGATTCGGCCCAAGAGGACTACCTTTTCTCTGTCAGCTTCCGCCGTTACAACCGCTCACTGCACGCCCGCATCGAACAGTGGAACCACAACTTCAGTTTTGATGCGCACGATCCTTGCGTTTTCCACTCTTCCACAGTCACAGGGCTGCTGGAGCACTACAAGGATCCAAGCGCCTGTATGTTTTTTGAACCTCTGCTCACAGCGCCTCTCCATCGGACATTTCCCTTTAGCTTGCAACACCTTGCACGAGCAGCCATTTGCCGCTGGACCACCTATGATGGGATAGGCTCTCTGCCTCTGCCACCTGCCCTGCAGGACTTCCTCAAGGAGTATCACTATAAACAGAAGGTTCGAGTTCGCTGGCTGGAACGGGAGCCGCCGTTAAAAGTCAAATAGTGGTCTTTGTCCATTTGCCTGTCAAACCATGGAGGAAGATTACAGAACTTGAGAAACGCCTCATCAGAGGCTACACTGACTGACTGATTAACCTCTTTCCTGTGGAGGTTAGAATTCAAAATGTAACAACCTCTACAAGATTCATTCTAATCTTTATTTTAGTTATTACTTAACTGAAGAGCATATGATTATATACTGTCGAGTGCTGCTTGGCACAAATGATTGAGTTCAGTGAGATATATATATATATATATATATATATATATATATATATATATATATATATATATATATATATATATATATATATATATATATATATATATATATATATATATATATATATATATATATATATATATATATATATATATATATATATATATATATATATATATATATATATTTGTGACGGTATACACAGTACCCGGTATATATTTTGGATAAGGGCAGGAAGGAGTTGCACAAATTGTGCAAAAGCATCGTTGGTCTCCTGCTTTGCCTGATCCCAAAACATCATCCTGCCTGTAGATCTTCATGCATGCCTCCCTGTCCATCCCCTAATATTCAAATAGCTATAAAGCCACATTCTGTAGCTACAGTGTACAGGTCACCTTTTATGCACTCATTTTTTTTTTGGTCAACACACACACCTTTCCAAGCACTGTTTAAGGTGTGTGGTTGCAAAGGCATCTGGATGTGCAATTGCCGTGTTGCATTCTGCGCTTGTCTCATAGATACAGCAAAGCTACGTAAGCCACAATTTTTGCCATCTATTTGCACATGAGCATTAGCTAAACAAGAGACGGGTGAATTCTGAGAGGGCCCATGGAGTTCACAAAAGTCTATCAGGGAAATAAAGTGCTTTTAAAGGAGTATAGATTATGAACAACTTGTTTCTCCCAAAACATGGTGAATGATAAATAATAAAGCAGGCTATTGTTGCTTAATTTGTAAGCTAAACCTGTCAACCTTGTTCTGTCTGTATGCATTGGCTTTGTGTTCATGCTACTGCAATAACACACAGTGTGTTTCCCTGGTTGAAATTTAAATCCAAATTTATGTTGTTCTCAGATCATGCTTTTTTTTTTAAGTCTCATCTTCATGGCAACACTTGTTTTACATTTATCATGACTCCAAGAGTTGTTTATGCTTGTTTTTTTTTTAACTTACCCCTCAGAACATGCTTGCATCATGTTATTTATTTGTTATTTTTTTAAATAAAGGGATACAAGGTATATTTTGAAAGATGTCTGAGAAAACAATTAGTCAATATTTAAAATTTGGGTCATAGTTTTTAATGTGGCAGTTTGCCACCTAACAATTTTTGAAGATTGTATAGGAAATAGGGCATGAGTTTTCAAAAAGTATAGTTGCAAACCAAAAAAACAAGTGGATTTGGTAGATTACACCCCCGCCCCCCATCATTAAAAAAAAAGAACATTCAATTAATGTAGCCTGTTTAGATTTTGTCCTTTTAACTCTACCCCAATTATTAGTCTTGGAGCATTGGTGAGGATTTACGAAACCTTGTCATCTGTGCCATAGTCGTCTATGCAGTGTGCTTCGCACTGCAGTCAAAAATTTTGTCTCAAACCAGAATGTCTGCTACACAAAAAGACACTAGAGATCATGGCTTTCAAAACATGTTGGTGCTGATGATGTTTTGTATCCCAAGGTGTGCCTCTCAAATTGAACAATTTAATTCATGCAAATTTGGAGTAAATTATGCTTTGATTTCCAGATTGAGCTTCATCAGTCCACTAATGCCATTGAATCACAGTGTTAAAAAAGTAAATAAATAAGAAATTGGTGCATGGGCTCCAAGCTCTTCTACTCATGGTGCACATATGATCTTTGTAAAGGATACAAGTTTACTGGTGCTTAGTTGCATAAGCTATGAAATAATTTAGATAATTGCAGTTGCACTGCCTATGTTTTCTTGTGCATGTGCTTCTCAGTAAGAGGATGCATTTAACATGGGCATTTCATGTTGAACTTTCAGGAGAGAAGCAAAAAAAACATTTACATGTACTTTCTCCATATACATTTGGTGCCGTAGTTAAAAAAAAACAAAAAACAAGTGGTATGGGTCCAATGCCATTTCTTCTGTAGTTTAGAGCGGTGATGATGGTATTCAAGCCTCAGATGATTTTTTTTTCTTCCCACAATTTTACTTGAGCTACTTAATAAGAGGAGAAATGAAATTTTGGAAGTATTTTTTTCCCCAAATGAGTCACTATTATTTAGTTAAAATGATCACCCAGCTGCAATGAAATATGTGCTACATCTTGATGCAGAAATTCCGAACAAACGTTGCCCCCACCCCTACTTTATTGCCATCGCAACAAAAGTGACAATTTACCAGTGTGTGAAATATCAGAGCAATCATCGTTTCTGTGCTATCGTAGTATGTTGTGCTGAGTCACTTTTATTTTTATTTTTTTTTTAGTAGAAAGGATTTGACAATTTCTTTTGTAATAGGGAAAATCACGACTATTTCTATTCAAATCTCTCAAAAATCTCAGCGGGGGTTGGCTTTAAATTGAAGACTGTAGTATAAGAAATTGTCATGCACTGTCCTCCATACCATTGCTATTTTGTACTGTATTCTACAGTTTAGCAATAACATTAGTCCTTATAATGTTCTTTTCAATGAGTAGCACCGATCGCAGGCAAATTTCAAAAATAAGGACTTTTATGTACGGCCTTATGGATGCTGTTTGAATTAGGAAAGCTTTTTTTCCCCCTGTATTTTGGGCTGTCTAGCCACAGCCCTCCCCATGTCTCTCAGGGTATCAAATGGGCTGAAGTCTTGAAGCTAGTCAAGACTGGCTACTGTACCCCCAATGCCCTTGCCCATTTAGACTACAATGTATTTTTTTCCTCTCGAACTAATAGCACCTTAATTTTGTATTTTTTTGTTAAACAGTGCATTTGGTGTTTATTAGGGCAATGATGTGCTTGTCTGTTAATCGACATCCAAATCAAAGTCTTCAAAAGTTACTTATTAGACACCAACTAGGAGAGGGCATTAGACTAATATTTCCCAGATTTCACAATTTTTTTTTAAAGGCTATCAGTAAAATGGGATTTTGTACTATTCTCAATCCTCCACTTTGTGTTTTACCTACTACAAATGCGATAAAACAAAAACAGCACCACCCCTGCTGGTTGTAGTAGAGTAGTCCCCTGCAAGTTAATTACAATTGTTTATTGCAATTTTTTTATACAATCCACTGAATTTGAATTCATTTAATCCTAAAGACATATTTTTATGTCCAAACATTCAATCATCAGTACTAATTGTTTTAATTTTTCAATTATTCAATTCATTTATAGAAAAAAAAACAATGACCTAAGTGTTTTTTTTTTAACCCAATGCTAAGCTTAATTAATTTCATTTCAGGATTAGAATTAATTTACTGTGTTCCCTCGTCATTTCATGCTTCACTTTTTGCGACTTCAGAGCTTTGTGTTTATAAAAATTTTTTGAAAAGACCTACAGCAGCACCTACTCAATGTTCTGCAATAATACTCCCATTCTCAGTCATAACATAAATTCGGAAGCAGCCTATTAACACTCGGTCGTGCTCAGCCGCCAATGAAGGCACTTTTGCTTAACGCTAAATGACTGCTCCCCCTTCTACGTCAATCAGTTTGTGTGGTTTTGCCAACAATTCTTCATGACTTTTAAACTTGTGTCTGTGAGATAGTTGTGCAAGGACATACGGGGGAATGCATGAGTGAATGACAACTGGCCCTTTAAGAAAACTTGCATTATTGGGGGGGAGGGCCATGTGTGTTCAGTCTCCTCACGATTAGGAGATCACCGAGCATGGGACACATTAACACATTTGAACACTTGACATTTCATACACTTTATTACGTATGTACAATGTTTGTTGAGGGGGTGGCAAATCTTAATAAGCTGAATTCACTTAATGCAGGGGGGAATGAAGGGACACTAACTCTACTGAGGATGTAGGTTTTTTAAACTGGTGGCAGCATCCTTTGACGTTTGATAAAAAGTTAGATCATTGAAAAAACACAACTTAGACCCTTATTTTAAGATGGTGACCCCTGTTTGAATATATAGAAAAAAACCCACTTGTTTATATTATACCGATTTCAACCCACTCAACTATTTTCAAAGCCAATGTCTACAGAACAAATCGAAATAGAAGAATGGGTCTCATCGTACCCACCGACTGCACTTCACTAGCGTGTGTGTTCATATAAAATAAGGCCTGAAATTCCAGATCTCTTTCATTGAGCTTCGGGCTATGAAAGCATGAGTGGGAGTCTGGCCATACTGCCAAGCCAGTGTGCGCGCGTGTGGGGAGCCCCCACGGAAAGGACCCACAGATGCCTGTGAGGGGCTATCGCTCCTGTGAACAAAGCCTCTGTCCCTATTCCACTCCGTTTAAATTCGAGCCGGTCCATTCGAGGATGGTCCCAGGACCCTCTGAACTCAATCTTTTCCCCATGGGAAGTAGAATATCACCATAGAACTCGTGACAAGCTAGGAGAGAGATAAACCGTTGTTAATATGATCTATAATTGAAGTAATGAAACATAGAGACATTTTGTTGTATGTTAGCGCATGGACACGCACATGGGCACACATGTAAAACATGGACCACATTTAGACATCACCATGTTTGTGTGAATTCTGAAAGCATGAGAACAAGATGGCTGTCTACGGTGATATTATTTACAAAAGAAAAATGTTTGCTTTTGTTATTAAGCTGCACTATGAAGAGGCTTGTGGCAAGACACCACCTGGTCTGGAGAAGAGTGAGGCAGGTTGTTTTATGAAAAGAATATTTAAAAAGAAATCCACAAAAGTATATATTTTACAAAGTTGGTTTAAATGCTGTATGCAAACAGAAATCTATGTATGAATGGGTCTGAACTTTTCATTTTACATCACCCTAATATGCAACAGTCTAATGTAACAGTGGTTGCAATCCTGTCACTTTAATGCTGTATGTGCACATTAGTTTGGGTGTGGATATGAGTGCTGAGGCAACAGGACTTGACAATGATGCCAACGAATGATTTTCACTCTGCAGTACGGCCGAGCATTCCCCACACTGCCTTGTTCGTTCTGACCAATGCGAATCCCTTTTTTTTTTTTTAATGTGGCACTGAAGCCAATGCCACAGGCTGGCCAATCTGACGTCAGACGAATATCGCGCTTTCATGTACCTCAATTCCACAGCCCCACCTGTTTTTTTTTTTTTTTTTTTCAGTAATGTAAGATTTGGTGTGTAAAATGGCATAATCATGTTCATGTTTCACTGTTTGTTCTATGTGTGTGCGCGTCACCAGTCAAAGAATGTGAGAAAGAAAACGTTTTCCAGTGTAACCTGTTCAGTTGGACATGTAGCTGTCACTCTTGGTGCTTGGCTTCTGCTTCATTGTCTTAATATTCCAATAAATCTGTTAAGTGTAAACCACACTGACCTGTGATGCAATGAATTGTTAAGTCCTTTTTTCATAATCCCACGCCTAGTCTGTGAAGGTATAAAAGACAAAAAACTTGCACAGTTTGAGATCAACGTGCTGTTTTTACCATTACGAATACGTTGACGATCATCGGATTTCTCACGGCCTAATAATGAGTCGACCAAACGTTTTTTTTTTTTATATTTAAATTTCATAATAGAACAAGACTTACTTGTTACCACGACATTTGGGCAAACTATATTGTCAATATTTTTGATTGGACATTTGGGCAACTAGAAATGAGAAAAGATGCTTTCTTGGAGCTGATGTTTGTGTGACAGTCGTTTGAGTCGGTGTTATGAAATCCTATACATTAAAAACAATGCTACGTAGCAAAGACTACTCCTTAAAAGTAAATTAAAATTTAGAAGATTGTTCATTATCTGTCAGGTTCAATTCTAACATTATCCCATTAGTTACCATATAGCCACAATAACAGTATAATGTAAACTTGCAGATGCTCAAGACTTCATCTTAAGCCGCTATCTCACAGATTGAACTTTACAAGTTTTGGCGAAGGTAGAAAATGCGCATGCATGTCAGGAGTTCACATGGTTCGTTCAAGGCTGCAAATGTTTTCCAAACAGTTGTAATGTTTTTTCTTGTCGCAATTTTGCATGTATCAAAATCTCCTTGCGACAAGAGCGGTGCAGGTGAATTTCTGCTGCGGATTTTCTACCTGGAACGAACCCTGACAAGATCGAAGGAGCCGCTGCCTTCATGACATTCGGATATGTTTGCCCTCAGTGGGATAATATCTAAAACGCTGCATGAATCCTGTCATCATGCTCAACAAAACAAGTCACTAAAAATCAACTTTTCCAAGCCATTTTGGAGGCTGCTCAAGAACCCTAAAATTAATCGCACCAATTCTAAAACTGACTGAATTCCAATGAACCAAAAGTATTACGCTTATATTTTCTAAAAATGGCACTAATTTTGTTTCAAAATGTATGAAACTGTGACATCCATCTAGCCTTACTTGGCACCCTTTAAACCTCTGACCCTAGAAGAACCCCTGCTATGCCCATGAAGAAGCTCATCAATGACAGGTTCTATAAAGGTCTATGAAAGCATTTGATGTAGAAAAAATGGGAGCAAGTCTTGGCCTCAATTCCATCAATCGTATATGGGATGAAAAGAACAGTAATTATGAGTCAGGCCATATCTTCTAATATAATTAGCCTTTGTTCTCCCAAATGTTCTGGACGAACAAAAAATTCTGTTCCAACAGCAACATAGAAGGAGCAAATACACATCCATTTATGTCAACTCTATCACTGTACACATTCCGAGGTGCGTTCAAACTTTCTCCCCAAAACGCACAATGCGCCGGCGTCCAACCATCCAAAGACTCTTCTACTGTGCGCAGAAGCAGCTGTACACTCACTGCCAAACATCCAGGAACGCCATGGTTGAAAGTATAAATAGCAATGTGGGTTATCAGTTTCAAGTGAGCTACCCAAGGATTATGAATAATTGATGCACACCCAGAAGGGTGAGGGTGGGAGACTTTTCAGTGAGGTTGAAAGAAAACAAAAAGACTGACTCACACAGTCGTAAACCTCACCACCATGTCAGTCGTTTGGCAAGACCTTAATAGACACCCAGCAATAATAACATGTTGAACATTGGCTTGGTTGTGGGTGTCCGAGAAGAGGAGGGAGATTAGGCTTGTGCAAGATCAGCAAACCAAGCCCACCAGATTCCATATCAAATCAGCCTTGTCCGTCTCCTTGCGGCCCCAACAGTACTCGCCGCTCTATCTCTGCTTGGCACATTGGCCTGCAATGAGCAGTCATTTCTGGCAGCAGGATCAAAAGGCATGTCAAGAGTGAGAACCATGACGCTGCGATTCAGATAAGCCCCCCCCCCCCCCCCCCCCCCCCCCACACACACACACACACACACACACATACACACAAACTGCTGTTTCAAGTCAAGACCAAGTGTATTCACTCACCTGCTTTGACTCACATAGAAGTAAGTGGTCTTCTATTCTTAGACCATTGGGTTTTATTTAATGTTGGTTCACCTTTTGCTGATAAAAGAGCTTCAACTCTTATGGGAAATCTTTACACAAGGAGTCTGTTTTCTGAATTTTGGAACATTTTTCCAGCAGTACACTTGTGAGGTCGCACGAGAAGGGTTGGTTTTGGCAATTCACCCCTAAGGCCAGGGTACATACATAAGGACAGTAAGATTGTTTTTGTCCCAAATTTGAACTACTTGGTGGTCATGGCCTCCCCTTCTCACTCACATGAACCCCACCCACATGATTTGGATTTTCAGTATTGTTTAATACTACTATTTTGGAGCACAGTTGATAGATTTTTACATATTTTTCTTAATTATTGTTTCAAGGTTTACCTGAGTGCAAATTTTTCCCAATCACCCAGTGTACCTCTTTTTAGACATAAGAACTCTACAAGAAAGTTCATTTTGAAAATTAAACCCATATAAATAATAAGACGAATCAATTAAAATACCATCATATTTTATGAACCTAAAAGTACTTGGTACCGGTATCAGTGATACTGCCACCAGTGTTTCTTGGAATTGACCCATACCAAAATCTCAAGTATCGCTTAGCCACAATCTGCTACAATTCATTTTCATAACTGAAATTTACACCTTAAAAGTAAATTCAAACACCATTACCCGATAAGCGCTCACCCGACTGCCCGAAGGCTAAATGTATGTCCGTACTAAATGACAATAATTAGCCATTTATAAAAAAATAATGTATTTAGAGTAAAAACAGCAAACTGAACCAATCAACATCGGTGAACCAGCTCTGTGTAGATTAACTGCACGCATGTCACCGCCAATGATCAGTATAATTTCCCGATCCACAATGTAAAATCTAATTTCATATTTAAAATGGGACATTTATATGGACACATCTCATGAAAACACGATCCGGAAATTCACAGCCTCTTAGGTGGTTACGCACATATTTCCAGGTAGGGACTGAAGTCTGGATGGAAGAATTGTGGCACTCTTGGTGACCTGATCTCAACCTGATAAAACCCGTTTGGGATAAGTCAGAGCATAATGCGGGTCCTCGCAAATACGCTACAAGAAGAACAGTCACAAATTCCCATGACTAAAGTCTTGACGTTTGCGGAAAGATTTCCAGAAGAGGTGAAGCGATAAAGGTCTGTTTTGGTCCAAAAGAATTGGATTTCAGTTTTCAACGAACATGAGTCAAAGCAGGTGGCCAACAGATTTGGAAATAAAGCCTATATTGGGTTCAGTTTTTGAACTGAACTACTACAAGTACGATATTTTCTATGTTATTCTGACTGAGATAAAACCATACATGATAGATTTACAAAAGCCCATTTTCATGCCTTGCCGTGTGACCAACACACACTGCGTAACCGGCAAGCATTCACATATTTCCCATAGCCGCAATTTGTAATCTACAAAAAAAAAACATGTCAGATGTCTCATTTCCCAGATGCATTTGCCAGATGCAACAAACAAAGAAGGTCTTTGTCTTCATGTCATGAGGATGCATGTGTAGAGTTGTCCTCAGCTCGGTGTCAACTTTTTCCAACTTTTTTTCAAGTGTCAGAGAAAAATTCAGGTTAAGGGATGCTGGAGTACAGTCATCTGGTAAAATCAAGATTATGAAAGAATCTGACAGAAATGAGCACAAAAACTACATAAAAGTTCATTTTAGAGCTACAACGATTAATCGTCAGGTAGTAGATTCGTCAGAATGCTTCTAACTTTTGATTTTCCAGTAATCTGTAGTCATTCTGTAGTCATCCATGTAAGCAGACATACTTTTTACTTTTGCAAACATTTGGTTTCATTTTGAAAATAAATATATATTCTTGCCATTTTTCTGATGCTGTGGACTAAATTATTTATACAGTAACCCGAACACTTAGAGAGTTTTAAGTGTTATAATGTTTAATATAGAAACTACCAAGAAATGACCCTTCTCAAATAGTATTTTAACACAGTATGTGTTTAAATATTCTGTATATTTTACACTTTTTGAACTCATGTATTAAATGGACTAGTTCTGTAATCATTTAATGACTATTTTTCAAAGAATCAGATAAATTAAAACCTCTATCCTCCCTTTTCTGAAAAATGTCAGAAAAGAAAAACTGAAAAAAAAGTCTTATTCTGATTTAACAAAAAGAAATTATGTCTGAAAGAAAGAAAAAAAAAGACCGATTCAATCCTTACATTATCTTCAATATACAGTGAAAACCTTGTTGCACTTGCACTTGTCTGTGCATTGGTGTTGTGAAAACTGCCATGCGTTCATCTGACTTGTTTCACATGGAATAAGGCTTTTCATTCTTGTCCCAATTTCTCTGACTCCGAACGTGCGCACAGCAGTAAAGGCAGATTGGAGTACACGTCTGCACCACGTGGCTCCTTGTGTCTTATCATCAAACTGCAGCCCTTCTGTTGAAAAGGAGACAACGGGGAGGATGAACAGTGAGACAGTACCATTGCTTATCCCAGTGTTGGAAAGCCTCCAAGTCTGTGGCGCACAGCCATGTGAGCGTTTGACCTCTGGTTGACCTCGCTCTGGACGCACAGTTGCCTGCTCATGAAGTGCACGTTCTTCACGTTTCATAGAGGAATTATATTTGCTTGTTAAGAACATACTGTATATGATTGAACATAATTCATTCCAACGGATGCTTTATGATCAATTCCATCTCATGTAAGTATAAACATGACAGTTAGCTTACAAGTTACCTGGAAGTTAGTGGCTTTAAGCACATATTTATTTATTTATGGCTCGAACACGTAAAAGATATTTAGGCATTATGATGTCTGTGCAATGTGATAGACAAAACACAGGTTAATTGAGTGGCACATGGTTTCAGCACGTTAAGCTGACACACCCACACCATTCGAGAAGAAAGAACTTAATTTTCCACAAACCTTCTTATATGTTTGCCAATTTTTACTAAATTATATTTGGAAGGAATTAACACACTCTTTTCTATGGTGGCTCAATATTTTTCCTAATTTTTTAAAATTTTTTTATTTTGACCTTAGAGTTACTTTGACAAAACTGTGTGTATACTCAGCCCTAACTTACAGGGAAAACTTTGATATATTACTCTATACTGTACTGTAATTCTTTTAATGCCAGCAGTTCAAAAAATAAAAAAAGAGGAAGATGAATTGACAGACAATTTCTAGTATTCTAATGTATCATATTTAATGTTTTGACATTGTCAAAGTTTAATGACATAAAAAAAATACATCAATGGCACTCTTAGGTAGGGTTCCCATTGACATCTTTTTTCGACAACAACGCACAGTGTGTGAGTGTTAAGCTTATCCTTGTTTTGGACCACGGGTATGCGCAGCAAAAAAAAAGTCACCCAGCATTAATACTGAAATGTTACTTTATACTCTGCTTTCATGCACCACTGTATCATTAACATGAAGGAAATCACCTTCATAGATTTCACTGCAGTTCTGGGAGCTCAACTCCACATATCTTGTGTATACTGACTAATCCAAGTGACTATTAGCATAATCATCTGATTTACAGCCATAAAGACAGAAGGGGGGCTGATCTGCTTACCAGTGATTCAGTTCTGTACCGCCTACAAATTCTCAGACCTCCCACCTGTTCAACATCTGCCGGCCAAAACACTTCAGGCCCTGTTTTAAATAAAATGATTCAAGCAAGACACTCTGTTAGCCTGCACTATTTGCCTCCCCTTGAGATAGAAAGCGCTTCGGCACCTTTCTTTTTTAACTGCATCAGTCAGCCTTTAATCCAAAACACATTAGACAAAACGAGTTGTGTTAGCTAACAGTTCTTCAATCCCTCCCATTGTATTGTCTTTTGTCATCCATTTATTGCCCCTTCTTTTGACACTTCTCATTTGAAGTCTTTTGAATGAGCAGGAATGTACATTCATTACAACTCATTTTGAAAATATCCAGGTCAGACTGCAAGCTGTGCCCTATCCAGTACCATTTCATCTCTCTCGGTCTCTTTCTCTCTCTCCCACACACATGCACAGACACACACAGACACACACACCCTTGTGTCCTTCTCCTTCAGCGCAGTGTATCATTGCTGCTTGGCTGGCCTTTGCATAAACCCTCAGTCTGCCCAGCAGCCCTGCTTACACTCACCCTCTGCCTTCCCATGGCTCAGCGAGCCCCCGGAAAGTTCTCCTCACTCAGAGCACTGGCACCGGTGTCTGAATCCATGCATGTGTTTATGGAGCCCTGACAAATTCCTTCCTCCTCACTCCCTCTCTTGAGTTGCAGACTTGACATGCGAGCATTATATTTAATCCCTCATTCCCAGTGCATGCAGAGGCCGTGTGGTGGAACCGTTATGGGTCTTGGAGATTGAACTGTGCCTTCTGTGGTGGCTGGTGCGCCATTATGGATGTAACCAGGCTGCGCTGTTCAGATTTGCTATGCGGTGGCGCTATGGGATGGGTGGTGGAGCTATAATTTCTCATGGCATGACTGTGCTTGGGTCATTGGTTTAGACTAGGCAAACTTAGGTCAAGATCCAATACAGGTTTTTATTGAGTTGTTGAAAGTCAAAAGAATGGGACCATTACGATTCTAGAGGGTACACGGTCAATTTTGTGCATTTTACTCTGAAAAGACTCCTGTATATTTAGTACCAGACCAATTTACACTTGGACTTACTCAACATTTTACAGTGTGAATTTTAGTTTTACATTTTACTTGTGTTACGAATGTTTTTGTATTCACAAATATAAAAGAAATTTTCCACACTCTGTTAACATTGTCACGCATTTATCATGAGTTATCGTTTGTAAATTCTCTCACGCTGTTGCAAGCTATATACACACACACACACAGGTCCTCAGAAATTCACGTGTCTACAGACGCATTCCTCCTTTGTCCATGAAGTGGTGACATCCATAGAACATGAACAAGCCATATATTGTTCCTGGTTTACAATTAGCAACAGGAAGATGGAAAATGAGCCTTTATCTGACCCTCTATTATGTTTCTTTAACACAAGGCTGGAAACAAAATATGGCCCTCGATTGTTTCCCTTGAGCTTGTTTTCATGTTTTGCCTTCACCTGGCAGACGCTCTATACTTCAATTAGCTGCTCTTTGGTACCTACTGCTTTTGTGGTGTAGAGGAAAAAAATTAAATGTAAAAGCAGTACACCTTATCAAGGCAGCAAAAGGAAGCACATTTGTGTCATATTTTGCTTCCCAAGACTCACTTTCCATCTCTATACAGTATTTTGAAATTCAAACGAGAAACGGGATACAGCTTGTTCATGTTCTGTGTAGACAGCAACATTGCCTCCTAATGGATGGAGGACTAATGGTCTTTTAGACATGTGACTGTCTGAGGATCTGTGTGTGTAAACACCTTGCACCAGTGTGATGTTTGGCTAAAAATAAACGAGTGTGCCCAACTGATCTACAAATGCACATTCGACAACTCACAAGCAGCGTTAAACATTATAAATATATTTGTGGGTCTCAAAAATGTGTCAAAATCACTAATATAGTTGTGTGAATAATTTTGAGATGTACTGTATCTCTCTCCAGAAATGAAGATCGAATATTTACCTGTGAAGGCATCATCTCGCTACAACATTTAGTTGAAAGCGGTTATGAATGTTTGTGTAATCCAGTTATTTTTCTCCCATTTTGTTTAATTTAAAAGGTCATTAAAACGAAAATGAGCATGCCCATTAGATGTTGGGATGTAGTCTGGCCACAGCAACAAACAAAACCTCCAGCAACTAGAAAAAGTTGCTACATTAGTATTGGTCATACCATTGCGACACAGCTAAAATTATGTAGGGGGAATTAGCACAAATGCAAAAAAGGGGTTATTATTCCATAAGCTATTCATAAGACTTTGCTTATCATAAAGACAAACGCGAGTCTGGTTTTGGTGACTCAGCTATTTTGAAAAACATTGCTCTCCCTGGGAACTCTAAACCAAAGAATGTTAAATTTTCATACTTGTTTGAAAAAGATCTTAACAAGAAACTGCACCGGAAAATCAGTGTTCTTTTCTGTCAGGACTGGTTAAAACTGGCAGTGGCAGAATCAAAGGGGTCCAAGAGAAACTTTGTGGTTTTGTTTCTCAGCAGTGTGATTCAGCCAAAGATGACCACAAAGGAACCCAGAGCTATTTCATTCATCCCCCTGGGTCCCCTGTGTTGAGGCAGGGGGGGGGGGGCTCTCTCATCGGCTCGTCATTGTTTCACAGTGACTTGTGCGGTTGGTCATCATCGCTGGGCACCGGCTTTGACCTGAGCGCATTTAAATTGGAATAGATTGTCTTGTTATGTTAATTCTGTTGCAGGTCTGACTATTAGTCACGATTCTACAGTCTCCATGCTGTTACCATCGTCTGGTAACCACATGTACAACTGTGGATTGGCAATATTTCTTGCTGAATGGGCTTTTTGACCAGATGCAGCATGTGGGTGGGTGCTTGCTATGGAAATTTATACTAGCTAGAAATTAAACATGTCTAAGATGCTTTGATTATGCCATATTTTTGGACTATAAGCCGCAATCAGAGTATGAGCCAAGGCAACCAAAATTTGACAGAAAATTGATTTTTGTGAATAAGCCGCACTGGACTATAAACCACAGGTTGTAACATTAGGAATTTAAGCAGAAAGATGGTTCATGGAAGTTTGTTTTTTTCTTTGATTGATTTTCTGACTGTGTCACTGCACACTCAAACTTAAAGACTGCCGGACATTATTCCAATATGGTGTAAAGCAAACAGTTGACCACATCAGTAAATATATAACAGCATACGACAAAAGTGATACAGAAAAATGGCAAAGGTGACACATGAACATAGAAATTGCAGAGCAAATTATATCACAACAGGAAAATATAATATAGTATTTGATGCATGTAAATTCAGTGATGATCTTGGAATATTTTGGATCAGTTTATAATTAAAAGAGTTTTGGATCGCTGTATTTAAATTCAGAATTTAGATGAAGTCAAAATTCCTGTGCTTCACAATTATCTGCCCGGTTTTGTGCCAGTCCTATCTGACACAGTAGACAATATCCTGGCCCGGAGACGTAGTCATCTCATTATGTCTGCAGGTATCCAATTGTGTGTTTGCTGCTCTAAGTAGAATTGTCGAGTTGTGGGAGTGGCCTAAAACGGACTGATACCTTAGAACTTCATGTTCTGAGGCAGCACTGCTAGCTACTCACTATTCCAAACAACGTAAACTGTGAAAACCACAGTGCACTGAACACAGCATATAAAAAAGAAACCACTGAGGGTAAGTATGGGACACAATGTGTACTTTTCATGTTACCTTGCCAACTTAAATATTAAAATTAAAATGATTGCTCAGATTCGGATCTCCCAAGTGTACAGGTATGCTGTTGAGTGTTGTCCACAAAACAAATAGATTATGTATTTTTTTTTTTTGTTAGAAGGTAAGAACAAAGACATTTGGGGGGTTATTTTAGTAAATGTTAGATGCTCCAATGCCTTCCAACTATGTGCCCGTAATAGACAGTGTATATTGTAAAAGTAGCAAACTACGCTTTTTTCTTTTCCTGACTCAGTTATAAAACATATCAAGAGAAATATCTTCATATCCCATTTTTGCAAAAACCTCCCCCTCTCTAGTAGAGCCAAAGTTTCTTATGATGCCAGCAGCAGCCACACCGAGAACAGCTGGAATGAAGACAGAAGCGCACAGTTGGGAGGGGAAGAGCCAAGTGTCAACACAGTTCCACACAGCTTACACCACCATCATCAGAGCAAGAGAGAAAAACAGCTCTGAGAACATGCGCAGTTTAGAAAATAAAATACATTATTTGTTCTAATATAGCAGTGGGTACTAAACAATCGATATACAGGTGAGCGTACATTCTAAACGTTTCCTATTTTTATTACAAAAAGAAAAGGTACAATATATGCGAGCGGGAACAATGCAGCCATTGATAGAGCAAAATGCCTCGAACAAGGGCCTTTTGCATAGTGCATGTGACTCCCTTGAAATCAGACAATGTATGGTAACAATTCGACTCTCCTCTCCTGTGATACACCCTTATCAAATAAAAAGATGTTTCTGTGAAATTCAATTTCATGTCTTCTAAATGTGACCAACCACAGAGAAGTGGTGTTCATAACCTCGCCAGAATAGAAAGAAAAAAACAACAACTTTTTTCGCGAGTCTATTGAAAGCGTTGAAACCACGCCCCACCTATCCACCAACTGTCAATTGAATACTACTCCTGCAACTTAGTACAATGAATACACAAACACCTACATGTTTGGGCCAGGAAAATAGAAGACTTTGTTGGCTGGAGTATGTCCCACCGGATCATCATGGGGCATAGTGACAAACTAGTGCTAAGCAGCTACCATAGCGCAAAGTCCCCGTCCAGACTTTGGCTTCCATTTTGGATTTTTCTCCTCCTCACTTACGCCTTCTCTCCGTGACTTGTGAGTACTCTGTGAGTACTCACAGCTGAAAACGAGGCGCTCATGCCAAAGTCATGTGCTGGCTGCAAAGTCTGGCCTTTTTTAAAAAAAAAAAAAAAACATTTTCCTAGTTTCCTCACAACAAGGCACTTTATTAGACATCGTTCAATTATCGGAGGAGATGTAATTGTCCAAGGATATGTGAGGGGTGTATGACAAATTTTACTCATCGCAAAAACTAAAAGTGTTTGAAGAGTTTTTCGCATACTTTTTTTCTTTTAGCAAAAAAAAAGGCAAATGAATTATATTGTCACTGTATGATATTGCACAAGTCTCCATTGTTAGCACTAGATGCTAACAACATATGTGGCGCACATGGTGTGTTTAAAGGCAGTCTGACATTTTAAAGTCAGATAAAAAAAATTGTCCATCAATGCAAGAAACGTTAATAACTACAAATGTCTAAATAATGTGGGGCTCCTATCAACCTATACGAGCTGACGTATCAAGAAGAATAATGGATGTACATACTGTATACTGTATTTAGAAACTAATCTCAGAATTCACTTCACAGAGTTTTTAAAAGATGCGATTCACTGCCGTGTGGTTTAAATACCCCTTGCAAATATTTTGATCCAAACTATCTTCATGTGAATGTTGCACTCACAGAGCTTTAAGTACGTGTGAATATTGGGAGCAGTTGCGACCTCTGGCCTATTGCGAACATACTGTGTCAGGCTTCCCCATTGAGGCTGTGATGTCACACTAGTACAGAACGGGCAGTGCTGGAAGAAAAAAGGCTGAAAAAAGAACTGCCTAGAAGAATAATTATATGAGAGAAAGAGTGAATCAAGAGGCAGCTTTCGGTTTGAGAAAGTCAAGAGTTCGAGGAAACACTAAGCATGCATTCCTCCTCTTGTACTTTTCTTTCGTCAACTTCCCTCCACTAAACTCATTTCCATCCTTTCCTCTACTTTCTTGCCTTCATCATTCTGTGTGTGAGGCGTCGTGCAGTTGGTTGGCAAGCACTCGTCTCTTTCCTCTTCCCTCACACATTTTAATGAGTATCTTCCCAATAACTTTTTTAGAGCAGGAAATTTCAACACACCACATTGCGTGAGTGAAGGAGTGCTCCATTCTTAGCTCGGCGCTGCTGAGTGCCAGGGTGTGTGGAGCTCGCCAATGTGCGTGTGTGTGCGTGGGTGTGTGTGACTTGGGGGAGGTGAACTGGAGTGGCATTGGTGTCAGTTTGTGTTCCAAAGTTACAGCCCTCAGCACCCCCTTCTTTCGGCTTTTGTTCACAAATGTAATGTCAGGGTGGGAACGCCCAAGTACTGCGCCATAACTTCAGGAATCCTACCCCCGCCCCACTCCATTGGCAAGAATTTAAAACCCCTCACCTTTCCTCTCTCCTCTTCTCCTCCACTTTTATTTCTTTCGAGTAGCCAAATGGTCTTTTCTTTCTTTTCTTTTGTGGTTTAATTGCAATTACTTTTGCTGTTCTCCACTGCCTCCCTGGCAATATTCTATCTTCACAACGGCCATTATTTTTAGCCACTGTGCTGAGTTCTGTCATTTCCTGCCGTATAGCTCACGGTACTGCTGACCGCAAGTCAAAACTCAAGCACTCCGCGGCTCTTAATGCGTTGCTCCCCACATCACACTCAAGTACAACACGTTTTTAAAATGCAATCAATAGCCAACACTGGGAGATTTGGGTTTAGGTCTCAATTTTTTTTTTCTTATCTTGCAACAATCTCCCAGACCAGTGTGAAGATCCACATTTCTTTCCTGGATTATAGCCATATAAAAACCTAACTTGCAGGCAAAGTTTGTAGAGTAGACTATACAGATCCCTCTACAAATATACATTGAACACTGAAGGAGAATGTCTGTATGTGTTCAAGCAACGTGGTGGACGTCATGGCAGCAGGCGCACGTGGGAGGTCATGTGGCTGACATTTGGATGAAATGAATGGTGGACTGCGGTAAATCACATGGGCCAAAGTTGGACCAATGTGGATTTTTGTAGAATCCATTTTCTTTACATTTTCAGTTCTTGAAAACCTAACGTAAAGCAATGTGCTAATGGTGGAGTGGGGGTGGGGATTCTGGGAGTGCAGCGTGCTACCAGTGAGCTAAAATTATGGGTCGTCGATCCAGCTCAGAGCACCACAAATGAGTAGTATGCACGCAAATCTGCGTTAGCAATATTGGCTTAGTCCTTCCTCAGACAGTGGTTACAAAACGTGAGTTCGCAACTCCAACACAAGCTCATAACTAAACGAGATATATTTACAATGGATTAATCTATATAGCACAACCAAACAACAAAAACTGACTTTTATGGCTTTAATTATTGAGAATTTAGTAAAAGCAATGTAAACATTTTCCACGTTGCCATTGGGAGCGAACATGACAGAGGCTCATGACCACTATCACAGCATGCACACAAGCAGGCCATCAATTCACAGGTACAATTAATCAAGAAAAAATATACTCTTTATTCTGATAATAACATAAGTGCTTTTGATGAAATAAATGGTACACTATAAGGTAATTGAAAAAGAACTCCTTGTTTTAAAATACTGATAATTTATGAAGATATTGGAATGTTTCTCAACGTTTTTGATGTGTTCCAAGATGTGATGGACATGCATCTTTGTTTTGTTTGCTTTTCAGATTGATTATTCATCCATCCATCCGTCCATCCATCCATCCATCCATCCATCCATCCATCCATCCATCCATCCATCCATCCATCCATCCATCCATCCATCCATCAGCTGGAGCCTATCCAGCTGTCTTCAGGCGATAGGTGGGGTACAACCTTAACTAGATGCCAGCCAATTGCAGGGCACACAGAGACAAACAACCATCCACACTCGCAAAACACCTAAGGGCAATTTAGAGTGTCATAAAATAAAGAATTCATACATGTTTTGGGGAATGTGGGAGGAAACTTGAGTACCTGGAGAAAATTCACAAAGTCACGAGGATAACATGCAAACTCCATACAGGAAGTTAGAATTTAATCCACAACCTCTGCACTGTGAGGCCAACGTGCAAACCACTTTTCCACCATGCCGCCCGGATTGATCATTGTGTTTGCAAATTGAAAGTGGCTACAAGTGGCTGAACTGATGACTCTACAGGAACATGCTCACCTGACAGCATTTTATGAAGTCTGGAGATCTGCTGTTGAAGTGCATAGATAGTAGCAAGCCATAAAAGGAAATCATGCTCAAGGTGCCGCTCAGACGATCAGGAATTGTAATGCAAAACTCATTGTTACACGATCTGTGGTGAATATTTGAAGAAGCCCTGCTTGTTTCTATAGGGTCAGATGCTGAGGCACTTTTGCAGGGTTTCAAACTTCAAACAAAACAATCAATCTGAAACGTGAATAAAAACGGATTAATTGCCATACATCATGGAATATACGATAAGAAAATTGAGAAAAATATTACAAAACATGAATAAATTGTAAGCATTTTCAAACAGGGATTTACTTTCCAATCATCCTGTATATAACGTGTTACAGACATGCATCTGAAATTAGTTTGTAGCCCATTGTTTTTTGTTTTTTTTGATGTTACACAATTAATGAATTGGCCACACTTGATCTTCATACAGGACCCCTGGTTTATTTTAAATTATGGTCTTGACTCTGTAGAAAGAGTTGATTATTAATGAGTGCAATTCCAGATTAACCAGTATTATAAATCAAGTGTTAAAAAATGAATACTACTACTACTACAAATAATAATAATAATAATAATAATAATAATAATAATAATAATAATAATAATAATAATAATAATAATAATAATAAATAATAATTTACCGCAATTTATATAATTAACAAAATAAATAGGCACACTTGTCCTAACACCCTTTGGTGAGTCTGGTTCATGTTTTTTACTGCTTGTTGAGGGTGGAGTATAAATACTTACACTACTAAATAATGATTTGACTAAGTGAGCCTTTGATCGCAGAATGTCAAATGGGATCAGCCATCTGTCAAATTGGTCATTATGATTGGATGTTAGCCAGTGAATTAGAGCATGAGATACAAGTAGCCTAGGAGGTAATTCACAAAAGCAAAGAAACGACAAAGAAAATTGCATTATCTAGTAAACTTAGCACAGCAAAATGGCTTTTACTTCTTTCCACCTGATTACAAATACGCTTGGCATTTTTCTGAGTATATGCGAATTTTATTGCATGAAACCTTTACTGTGAGAGACATGATAAAAAAAAAAAGAGAGACACACAGAGGCGTGGTCACCCTGGTCACCCAACTGAAAAATTTATGGCTGCGTCCGACTCATGATTTTTATGCTGCAAGGCAACCGTGCTAAACCCTCTCGTATTATGATACCCACATTTGGAGCAATCACCTGTTAAAAAGTTGAGTGAGGCTATGCGAGCCAGTGAAATTAAGCTCCAGCTTTTACGGCCTTACTAATCAGTCTTTTATAGTAACAATGGGTCTGTGACAATTGAAGTCAAATGTGATGTGGCAATTGTCAGGCAACTGCTATTCCATGAAAGCCTTTCACATTAGTGTTTTAGTCATGTGGATTTGCAACATTAAAATGTTTACTTGCATTGTATTGTGAGGTCAACAGGCAGTGTGAAATACTGCGGAATCAATGGAAAGTAGTAACGTACCTTCGAGCAACAACGAGGTGATGTACCCCCAGTCTCGACTGTGAGACAGCTGCACCTTTAAGTGCTGTCAGTGGAAAAAATTCCAAAGAATTTCCAAAGAAAGAATTTCCAAAGAAATTCCAAAGAATTTTTTCCCCAACAAAATGAAGTCAAGTCGGTATGGTTTTGGTATGGCAGCACAGTGGGTTGTGATTAGCATGCCCGTCACATCTCTGCATACTCTAAATTGCCCATAGGTGTAAAATATCCTGTCTAAACTTTACATTACCTCCTGCCCAGAACCTGCTGAGAGCAAGAGAGAGGCTGCAGCTCCCTCTTCGCCATAAAGCGGACGAGCGGTATAGAAACTGGATAGTTGGAAAGAATGTCTTAATTTAAAGGAAATATATAGTTACAAAGATAATTTCAAATATAGTAGCTGTTTTGGATTTTGTCATTGAAAGTGCCAAGTGTAAAGTTTCAATGTGTCAGAGTTGACTATGTTATCTGACAATATAAACCATGCAGACAAAACTGAAACATACCATTATGCGTTATGTAACAATGACATCATATTTTAATGACAGTGTTGCACATAAGATGTAGCTTCCAAGAACGGAGAGCTGAAGCTTGTGGCACTTAAAGCAGAGCCACAAATTGGCCACAGACACGACTACAATATGTAGTGCAAAAGCAGACGACATTTGACACCGGCTTAGAGGTCAAGAAGTGTGCAGATGGGTTTTCATCTCTGTAGAAGAAAGCAAATGAATTTGCAGCTTAAAATAGGGCCATACAACATTTGTGTTAAGTTGGAGCCGTGTCATTCGAGTGCCTGAAGATGTCGAGGCATCTGCGGCGTTTGAGGTCAGGATGGCGTGCCGGGGATCAGAACAGGGTTTAGCACCAATGACCATGACGTAACTTACGGCCCTGTAGTAGACACGGGACAGAGCACTGCCCTGGTTGCTAAAACCAACATACTGACACACAAAGACACACCAATGACAACAATGGAAAAAAAAAAGAGGCTGCAAAATGCAGGATTTGTAGGCCATCAAAATTTATATTACTCAGGTGGAAAACTAAAATCTTGGGGTACACATTTTAACGATATAATTAATCAGAGTTTGGGTTTGTCTCCTCTTCCTCCTTATCGTTGTTTTTATTCATAAAAACCTTTCTTAGCGCTCAAGGACACCCTAGCGAAATAAAATCAAGAAACGCAACTTGAAATCAGTTAAAATGTCAAATTATATAATCAATAAAATTGTGAATAAAATGAACGCTTATATCCAAATGACAGTCCATGGGCTAGTACACGCTTTGTTCCCACTAGTACCTAGTACAAGTAGACAATTTTCCCCATTGGCAGAATGTCGAGGACATACAAGCAAAATGACTGTCTTACTTACTAGCACCAATTTTGGCTTACTTGAATGTAGAAAAATTACTGTTCTGTGTCTTGTCAAATTCCTCTCACAGTTTGCACACTTGCAAACTTTTGCCTCACTAGTATCATCATGACTTTTTAAACTGGATGTCAAGGAAATCGTGAACAGCCAATGAGTGAACGTTTTGGTAGTTGTGCAAAGCTAATGTTAAGCTAGTGTCATGTAACAATGCTAATGTGTGCAATATGGAAATAGTTTTGTATGGAAAGCGGAGAGAGAGAGAGAGAGAGAGAGAGAGAGAGAGAGAGAGAGAGAGAGAGCAACCCCAGCTGCGTTTAAGATAAAGTAAATACACCCACCATGATGTGAACCCAGAAAAAATAATTTAAAAGTTTTACTTGGTTTAAACTACCCCTCTTGAGTAGACATGCACAATCTTCTAAATGCTGTAAGATTCAAAGCAAAGAAACAAGAGCAAAGAAACAACAACAACAACCAAAAAAAAGGATAAAACAATTAAGACTATTTGAGTGCATCTTTTTCCCTCTCCTCAATACATTGCCAAGGTATCAGATCAGGACTTGGTATTGACAGATCCTCAAAATCAGAGACTCACACTTGGTTGCTAATAAATGGGCATTCCTAACGTGAACATTTGGGTAGAGCCAATACAAGCAAATTGAACTATTCTTGGTTGTTTAATGTCATTGAGTGGTGGTGCATGCACTTTAGCAACACAAATATTTGTATACAAAAAGGACATAATCCATACACCCCATTCGATGCGTGCTAATGTGATTTTTGGTTTCAATTCAACTTGAGTATCCTCAGCTAATAAATCCAAAACTTGATTGCCCTGGCTTTACAAATGTTGAAAAAAATGCTTAAAAAAGAAAACATGGAAACGGAACACATGGAAATGCTGCAAATAATCTACCCATCAATGATCAAAAGCCTCTTGAATTAACATGTTGCATCTTGTTAAAAACATGTCGGGATTGAAATGTTGGCGTGCGTGATGCATGTTGGGTTTTTCCCTGAGAGCTACACTATGTGGTGGATTTTGGCACGCTCACTTCCTGGAGTCTTGACACACTTAGCACGCCAAACCTCAAGCAAAGACACTTTGTCAAATATTGTCTAATTGTAACCAAAGCTGTAACATTCTTTGGATAAACAATTTGATTTGTTCAAGGATAATTGATGAAAGGGAGCGATATATTGAAGGTTGGGGTCATGAATTACGCAACCTGAAAGATTTACCAGTGTGATATCGAGAAAAAGCCGAGAGAACAAAAGATGATGGCTGCACTTGAACGCTGTCTTGCTGCTTCAGGCTTTTTCCTGCGGTAAATTCTAAGTTCTAAACCAGGGCGGCAGAGATGAGCTCACCAAGCGCCTTTGAGGATCACAGGAGGCCGATAAAGCCAATAAAAGGCTGCCGGGAAGGAAAGGGGACACCACCAAGGGAGTCTGGGGCAAGAGGCATCCAGACGACAGCTCTGCAAATCCATGGGCCCACGTTGCCAAACAGCTGAACCTCGAAAACCTCCAGCAGGGCATGTTGCCACATGCTCGCATTATCTACATATGTCATTCTGTGATGAAGCTGACATTTTCATGGAATTGGAACACAGACATTTGTAGTTATGACTCATAAATGACACAACTAAAATTGTGCTTCTAAAACTAATTGCGGCAATGCTGTCGGATTGTAGATAGGCGTTATTGCAGTCTATAAGTAAAAACGTCACAGCAGTCAAAACTTCTCCCTCTTTTTATTGTATCCTTGCAAGAGGAGTCCCGACTCCCGTGGCACAGACTGCACCAAGCAGTGCGGCAGGCATATGATGAGTGAGAAGGGCGGCTGCATACCTCGCTATCTGCTGAGTCATGACCATAGCGATGGTTCCCTTTTGACAACGAAGTTTGTTCCACTGGTCAGAGAGACAGTCAGTTTCATCTAATATTTTGCAGTCTGAAAATGCAACGAAAGATATAATAACAGAATGACTTTGATGCTAGGATCAACGTAAAACGAGAACTAGCTTGACAGTTGACTCGAGTTGTGTTCATTGACCACCCAAACAGTAGGACATTTCAAACATCTAGGCTAATCGTTATTGCACAAAACCATGAAAAAAAGGGGAGCGTGATTTGACTTGTTTAGTGCTGATGAATTGCCAGCCAAAATAGCATTAGCTAAACTAATAATACAACCACAGACAGCAAATTGCAAATTGACTAGCAATTAATTTGAAATCTTAGGAATTCTTGCAGTTTCACAATAACTTGTAACTGTTTGTGGACAGTCTGCAACTAACTTCTTTACTAATTTTGGAAACGAGGTGGCATTGGACAGACAGACATATCAACATAGCAAGTCTTAGTAGTTTAGTTATTAATGCCTTCAAAAGTTCTTGAGGAACCTTTGCCTGTTTTTTAATCTTTAATGCTGCACTTTGCCTCAAATTCAAACTTTCAACAAACATGAACAAAAATATCAAAATAATTACCAGGACATTGCATTAGTAGACATCCGTTTATTCAGTTTATCAGGAAAAAAAGTTGATTTGAGGTTGAGCACTTCTTTAAAATGTACTTAGAAATAGACTATCAAAAATATAGAGGATATTAGCATTGGATCTTCAGAGTAAATCCAGACTTTGTCATTCCCCGTTTGGGACTGCACTCACATGGTTATTTGAAACTTGGCCTCATGTTATGCAATCACTGCAACAATTAGCAGGATTACACAAAAACAGCAGGCTACTTTTTTTTAAATGGATGGAATTGTGGCATGTGAGCCAAAAAGACACCGACAAATTATTGTGCTCATATGATGGACTCCCAAATGTCAGGCAGATTGATTTTTCATTCTCTTTTTCTGTGACAAATATTAATTTTATTGCAAAATGCCATTGCTGTTTGCTGTTGCAAGTCCAAGCTGAAATCCTTGATTAGTTACATGAACGCTAAGAGATAAAAGGCATCCTTTGCACGCTACGGTTTCTCTGTCCTCACACAGCTGGGCAAGAAGACTGCTGGATGGAGGAGGAGGGCCGCAGGCTGGGGGGTTATTGTGGGAGGTGGGGGTGGGGGTGGGGTTACATTCCTTCCATCAGATCTGTGCTTCTGCCAACCGGGTCACTCCCAGTTCAGTCCAGGGAAATTGTCAGAGAAGAATTTCCTAAATGTGTCCATACTGGACTTGATAAAATTTTTTACATTATGCTTTTGAGCATTTCAGCATGTGTTTGTGCGCATTTTACATTTTTAGCAAGTCCAGCATTTACAATCCCATGAGTATGTGGACCCCCTTTCGTTGCCGTCGATCCGTCGTTTGAGCAATTTTACATAAACTGTAATTGTAATTGAGCAATTTTACATAAACTGTAATTGTAGTAAAAAAAAATTAATTGTTGTAATTGGCACTTCCATCATTATGTGTGTCCCCCAAAATCCCCCCCCCCCCCCCTTCTCCAACAAAACCCTTGCCCAAGAAGATAAGAATGAAACCAAAAGCTAAACCTTACAGCCTTCAATCAGTCCACATTATCGTAATAACGGAGATAAGGTCATGACCAAAAACAATAAATTCATACTACAATGCCTCGGATGCATGCATGCATCAACACATATACTGTATGTGGGTGTAATATGTTCACCTGGCAGTAGACTGCAATAAGTAATCACACATATTAGGAGGCATACACATTGTAGAGTTTGAAAGCCCACAAACTCGGGAGTATTTTTCTTTTCCAAAACCATTTACAGACACCGTTACATTATACAAAGCACACATTCAAACATATCATCTGTCACATATACAAGTAAAAACCAAGGTTTTGCTGATCTTAATTGACTAAATAATGCCTTTAGATTAGTGGTGTCAAACATACGGCCCACAGCCCAGCACCGGCTGGCCATTTGAACAGGTTTAATCCGGCCCTTGAGATGATTTTGCAATGCAAAGTATAACTATGAACTTTTTTTTTTCAACCAATGAAAAACTTGAAACGTTTAATGACATATAATAATAGATTAGAATAGATTTTCCTCTATGTGTCCTGCAAGCTAAAACGGGTTTGACAACCCTGCTTAAGATACTGCACATTCATCTTACATTTCCTGGATAAGAGTCAATTAATCATAGTGAGATTGTCACTTCGCCATGTACCCACTGGTTACTTGAATGCTGTCGCCTCCTTGTGCATCCAAGAATGCTTTGGTCAACTATGTGCAGGTGATTTATTCATTCAAATATATTTAAATTGCAAAATAACACAATAACATGACAAAAACATTGCTTTAGACTTTTACTGTAGCATGTACAATAAAAGTGTTGAGCAAGATTGTGTACAGTATGCATTTCGGTTCATAAAACCTGGATGATCATAAAATTTGGATGATTTAACTGGGTGAGGTGAGCATAACCGTTACTAATGGTGACAGGAACAATATACTGTTCTTTGTCTTCGTCGTTTTTAAAATGTTTTGGTCTTTCGGTGGTCCGTCGGCAAAATGTCTGTGACATGCGTGTGAGATGTTTGTAACCCGGGACTTGTATATTGTATGTCCTGGATGATATCTGATCACAAGTGCAAGGTTGGAGGGGTAGGTTTGTGAGAGAAAGAGAGAGCGAGAGACAGAGAAAAAACATTTTCTTCTCCACATCACGTCCACTGACAATGACAGACAATTGAAGAGGATTCGCTTGCTTCCGCTTTGACCAAACTGTCTGTAACCTCAAATGTAGTTCTTTAGGACACTGATTAAACCAAGACAAATTGCTGTATCCGTCTTGTACTTAGTGGCTGCAGTGGCTTTTCGCTCCTGCAGGCATCCCTGCTGCATTCAGGATGTGGAGATCAGACAGCAGTAACGAGGGTAGACGGAAGATGAATGTGTTTTTTGTGTGTGATTTCCAAAACAGGGTTTTGACATACGTAAATGAAAACAAAAGTACAATCTCATGCAACATTTGCCTCTTTGCACACGTGTTTAGTCCTGATTTCTGTTCCATGTATAGAAAACCCACACAGGCATGGGGAGAACTTGCAAACTGCACAGGAGGGCTGGCGCAAGAAAAATGCAATTTTCTTAATTACATGTTTTTGCATGAATTCCAAAATGTTACTCAAGTAAATATGTTACACATTTAGTAGAAAATACCGAATAAATGTGATTTTTTTTTTTACTTGTTATTGAATGATTAGCGCTTAAACATGAAAATTTTTAATTGGGTGACAGCAAGAAGGCCAAATAAGCAATGGGTGTTCACTTAGCAATAGTTACTGGTCAGTATTTGCATATTTCATTTTCAGTAAACTTATCATGTCCCAGTTTTTATTTTTGAAAATTTGGTCATCCTAACCTAAAAGCTCATTTATTTATGAAGCATTGCCCATTAACATCTAAGATTAGCGTGATAAGGTTGAAGATTAGCACTCCAGCATAATGCCTTTGATGATACACTTAAAGCGGGACAATGCCACCTCCCCAAAATGCTATTATGGTTGCAGATTATCACGTTCAACCACATGCAATTCATCATAACTTGGTCAGCTGTCTGTTCATAAAATCATCAGCCCACATTTTTCAACGTATATGATGATTACTGTGTGATTCCTTTCATCTTAATTATGAGCACAACATGATTTGAATCTAATGGAGCCTAAGGATAGGCATCGTATTGTTTGAGGGTGACATTGGGTCAAGAGCATATTTAAATTTTAATGAAGGACTTAAAGTGCATTACAGTATTTCATTTACTATCTATCACCAAAATATTGGTAAATCATTTTCTAATGATCTTTCATTTATTTATTTGGTCAAATGGTCTTATTTTATGTGTCCTAAAGACAGCATGAAATACAACATAGAGAGATGGTGTTGACATTATATGTCTCTATTTTATGTGAAATGGTAGAAAACGTTTGCAGGAAAAAAAGAATAATATACAGCAGTGCAGTCATCAAAATATGGAAATACTGTATGATACATAATACAGCTAACATCAAATACCATATGAACATATAGTGAAGAATGTTGCTTCGGTAGGGCATAATACACTAGACTAGAGGTTAACACGACTGCTTCGCAGTTCTGCGGATTGAATCTCAATTGTCCTTACATTTTTGACTCGTATATTTTTTTGGTTGGACCAGTCATGGAACCTGACTGACACACCTTGTACATATCTTGCAATTGGTTGCTGACCAGTCTAATGGTGTGTAATCAGCCTCTTTCCCTAAATTAGCACAGGATACGACTGAAATTGTGTGTTTTTCCTGTAGATTAGTCAAAGATAAATGTGTTTTAATTGTAAATCAAACGCATAATGCATGGGCGTAGATTTGGATTTACTTGTATTGACAAGTTGCTGCATTTTGTCCTTCACATCTGCTATGCCTGAATTATAAATGTAGGTCATATGCATTTGGTGAGATTTAAAATTGAAGAAATGCAATCCCAAAAATTCATTACCGTCACACCGACTTTGCATAAGGAAAAACTTGTGCTGACATTAAGCATTTTTTTGAAGAAAAAAGCAAACTTTTTTTTTTTTTGTTGCTGAATGGTTGAACTCGCTCTCTCGGTCTTAAGTACAATTATGATTGTGCAGCGCACTCTTGTGGCCGTAATGCCATCTCAGCGTTTCACAACCTTAATTGAGCCGGTCCAATGGCACGCGCTATACACATTTATAAAACAAAAACAAAACAAAACAAAAAAAAAGCTAACATAAACACTACCAAATTTAAGTCTGGACAGTAAAGTTAATTATTTCGTACTCACTGATGCCTGTTTTTGAAGGACATACTGTATATATTGTCGTAGCACGGAACCATCGAGCTTTACATTTATTTTGCAAGGATGTCCTAAAGCAGTTTTAGAGAAAACACAGACAATGAACAACCAAGCAGCAACATCAGGTAAAATATTAAAGAAACAAAGGAATAGAAAAATAAATAAAGATACTAATCATCATCATCATCATCATCCAAAGACCACTAAATTGTATGCCTCAAGTGAAAAAAGAGATGAGAGAGTTTAGTTTCATGAGGATTGCTACATGGCCATGCCCCCCCCCCCCCCCCCCCCCCCCCTGTTTTGGGGGGGCATGGCCATGTAGCAATCCTCATAATGGATGGATGGATATACACACACACACACACACACGCACACACACACGCACACACACACGCACACACACACACACACACAAACACACACACACACACATACATACATGAAACAGGGTCAAAATGGCTCTTTCAATGTTGAAGGTTGCTGACCCATCCTACAGCATAAACATCTGTATGATTATAGCATCTGTAAGACACGTGACATAGATGTTACCGATGACAAAGTAGAGCATTGACTCTTTTTTTTTTCCCGCTTTAACTTGGACTTGTTGCGAATCACAGTGAAAACGAGTCAGTGGTCCTTTTCTTCATCAAGGAAAGGATTAAGGATCATCAACTTTGTCTTCTGCAGTTGTCTTGTCCTGTATGATCTAGTGTAGTTGAGGTTCCCACTGGTTCCTTCCTTTCAAACAAACTCTAAAAACTCAATGCCATCTTATTAGTTAGTCATGTTTCTTGACACGGCATGACTTCAGTCATTTGCCAATAAGTTGAATGCTGATTTTGATTGAAAATATGCAACAAAAACTAGTTTATCATGCACAATCATCCAGGAACACAAAAATTTCACCCACCCTGTGTTACGTTATTTGTCTGAGTCTCTCATCCACACCCACAACAAAAGGTGAAGAGACACGTGACTTAAGGATTGCTGCCAACGGACTGTGTGTGTGAGTGTTGAATGGCCAGACAGCGCTTACCATCCCATCAGTAAACAGTGCAGTGATGGCCCAAGTAAAAGTAAGAGGTGATGCGACGAGGAGCCACCAGGACTGTGCTGACATTTACTCTAACGTGGCCACTGTCAGCTCCACTGCAGGTAAGTTTGCAAAACCACATTTATTCAAAGAATCCTTATTTTACTATTTGAACCAACACATCAATTATTTTTCATTCATCTCATTTTATTATGATACAGCATGTCGCTTTTCTATTTAGCATTAAGGGATGATGTAAATAATGATATCATTTTGTATTATTCAAGGTAGGAGAGTTTTCTTCACATTTGTTACTGGGTCAAGTAAAGTTATATACACATTTTTTATTCATATATATATATATATATATATATATATATATATATATATATATATATATATATATATATATATATATATATATATATAATGTGTGTGTGTGTGTGTGTGTGTGTGTGTGTGTGTGTGTGTGTGTGTGTGTATGTTAGTGTTTGTTTTCACAACACAAAGGTAGACATATGTGGTGGTATTTGGTTTTTAGGTTATTGATGAATATTCATGATTTGGACAAGAACATCAATATTCATTTTTCTTCTTCTTCTTCTAAAAAAAAAAAAAAAAAACCCTTCCTAAGATCTTTTCATTATTTTAATTTCTCAGCAGGCAAAAAAGTGAAAAGTTTACTCGAAGTGTAAGAAAACTAGTGCTCAGTAGACAATGCGCATCACAGGGGAAACATTGTATTCTTTGCCTTTGTCATTTCACAAATGCTTTCCATAAATGAACATCACAGCCAAAAATACACCATAATGTGACCTTCCAGCATGAAAATGACCAGCACGTATGATTGGTATATCATAGGGAAAGCATATGTTTTGGAGTCTCTTCAAAAGTGACTATTTTGGAGGTGCAAGGGTTTGGCCTGACAAAAGTGACATTTATGTTTTTATTCAGGATGCCCTGTATTCATAAAATGAATGTCCTCTTGGGTCTTATGTACAAGGAAAAAACTTAAAACCACTTAAATTAGCCTTTTTTTGTGGGACAGATCAAGGTTAGCTCAGTCACCCACTCTGGCAAATTAGTCCCTTTGCTGTTATTTGTGGTGATAATCTGCATCAAATCCCTCCGTTTCTGGTATGTCTTTCTCACGAGTTTGTGTTTGGCTGCAAAAGCTCTCTGGCTCTCAAGTTGCTTCATGGTGGTGGGAACCATCAAGTTGAGGTAATCCTTCTTTTCTCAAATAAAAGTCATCATTGAGCTAACAAGTCATGCTTTTTTTTTACAGAAGCTGGGAAATAGAAAGAAATCATGAAACTAGAGCTGAAGAATCGTAAAAGTGAAGGTAGAAAACCTCATTCCCTTTGTTCATTCTGAAAGCAGATATTGGTGATTCCTTGAGCAAGACATCTGGGGCTGCGAGTGTTAGTCGAAGGAGAAAAGCCTTACAGTCTCCAGTGAGGAGACGCCTCCGCACCACCTTCAGCCACAAGCAGCTGGAACATCTGGAGATGGCCTTTGGACAAAACCAGTACCCTGATATCTACTTCCGAGAGGAGCTGGCCCGCGTCACCAAACTCAATGAGGCTCGCATCCAGGTATACGCTTGGAGCTATTCACACCGCTTGCTCACTTACAGCATCTTTAAGGAGACGTACCATACTCTCCTCACCTTACTTCATCATCTAAAGGCAATCGTCTAAAAATTCCAAGCAGCACAAATTATTTGCGATATAATACACGATAAAAAAAAAAAATGATAATGGTTGTCTGCTTCTCTAGCCTCAACGTCCCGTCAATGTGTCACCCAACAGGTGTGGTTTCAGAACAGAAGAGCCAAACAGCGCAAACATGAGCGGATCTCCCAAAAGGTCCACCCACTGGGTGTGATGTCGGGGCACAGGGCACTCCTCGGCGGCGTGCACGTGGCGCCGCCCATAGCCCGGCAGTACTACGGCCAGCCCTTGGCCCACATTCCTCACGTCACTACGGTTCTGCCTGCCAGAGTGTACCCCCACCAAGGGCCAGTCAGCCCGTACCCGTGTTCCTCCATCACACCACAGGTGACCTCTCAGCAGCACCATGAAGAATGGTACAGCCACATGAGGAGCAACCTGAGTTCAACCATGTTCTCTTTGACACCCATGCAGCCCCTGGAAGCTTCGTCTCACTGGGGCTAAGCATTGTAGTTTTCAGTTAGGATTTTGGAAGGATCACTAGAACGCATGCATCAAGTCCCCATTACCCAATTGACTACATGTGCCTGTTTTCAGTACTGTTTATTCTTGACATGTATTAATTACAGATGGTCAATTTCTTAGATATATATATGTTTAGCTATACAGTGTCCTTGATAATTATTTGCACATTATTATTGTGTTAAAAACCTTAAAATAGATACTGTATATGCAATTGATTGTAAAAGCATAGTCTCACCGTGAACATTGTACAAATGGTTCACCAAGTCCACAATCACATTCCTCCCATAACCGCCGAGTTTCACAGACCTCAGTCCTATTGAAAATTTAATGATGGGCCAAAATGTGCAGCGGCTTCAAAGCATGGTGCGCAATGCAGTTTGGAATTTCTGCAGCGGGTATAGATGTGATAAATTCTTCTTTGTCTGGAGAAGTGGTTCTTGTGTCAGTCTGTTTAAAGGGACATTGTGTAAGATTTAGAGCGCTTATCATTAAAAAGGACTAAATTAAATGACTATAGATTTCCAAAACCTGCAAATAAATGTGTTCTTCATGACCAACAGTATGTTTGAAATATAATTGTAGGTCTAGTTATCATTAAATCATATTACATGGGGGGGGGGGGGGGGGGGGGGGACTTTTTTTTTTTTACCATAAGTGTCGTAGTAAATGAAAATTCAATTTGAAAAAGGGCAATCCTGTTTAAGGCAGATGTGTCATCCAAACCAATAGAAAAAGATATTTTAGTTATCGTGTTAAGAAGCATTTACTTCTGTAATATAACGCTAACCTCAAATTAATAAACGAATTACATAAATAAATTCCAGAGGATTGCAGTTATTGTTTCCATGTAAAAAAGTGATCGTAAAAAAACACCCACACACACGCACACACACACACACGCACACAGTTCAAATGACAATAACATTATGAACACTAGTAGGAGTCGTTGCGTTCACATAAAGCCTCATGAGGTAAGTCGTTTTGTGAACCACTGGGATGGACAGTTTCAAGGGCTCAGAAGGATTTATCACCTCAACATTTTTAAAAACCACCTGAGGTAGGGACCCAGGTCGCTTTATCTAAACCAGCCAGTCAGAACAGTAGGGAAAAATAAAACCACATTTTAAAAAGTCGTTGCATTAAGCTGTTGAGTTTCCCCATCAAAACCTTTTGTCAGTTGCAGTTAAGCAGATGCTTGTCATGGCAAACAACATTTTCAATGGTCCACTTGCCCATTGTGATTAATGCATCAAAATGTCTGCCTTTAAAAAGATAATACTGCAGTTTGCGCTGATGTAAAACTGCACCCATGAAGTAGTTTTCATCAACACAAACTAGACATAGTTTTTTGTAAATGTAATGTTTACCATACAGTAGGTTGCCACAGTGGACTCACTCCCTTCCCTATGAGAGGAGCTTCTGAACAACATGGCCCAGAACCTGGTATAACCAGATATACTGTAATATAGTGCAGTCCCAGACCACTTAAAGCCACAACCACAACAAATTGTTTACTGAACTAAAATGAAAGCAACAACAAAAATCGATTGATTACAGATTTTAATAGTTCACATTCCAGTGACAAACAATGTATTTCTCTTAAATATTTGTATTCAACAATCTGACTAAATTGATGTACAATAGAATAACAAACTTTACATTATCAAAAATTACAGATGGATTTGACAGTTTTAAGGTTTATCTTGAGGCAGCTATGTGATGTGTGTATGTGCACGTGCACAAACGTAGCTTCATAAAATTATAAACCAGCTGCAGCAAGCCGGTCTCATCCAGTGATAGAGAGGCAGCATCAAACAAGACGGCACTGCGTTACATTCACTCTGTGACACTTTTTTGTCATGTATTCGCTGGATACATAGACGCATCGAGGTTGGCGATAATTGGCTCATATGAATAAATCTTTGACAATCATAATAAAGACACAACTCTCACCCTAAAATGTTGCATGCACTGATATTATACAGCACTCGTTTGGTTTATGTAATAACCCCTTCACTCTCCCAGTGGCAGACATCTTTACACGAGATAAACCAAGGTATGCGACCTTGGAAAGACACTGAAAACCGCCAAAAAAAAACTATTTTAAAAATCATGTGTGAACCAGCCTTTAAAAGGCATTATTTCTAGGAAACCAAAATAGTGGAAACACTAGAGATGTCGCTCACATGGGTTAATCTAAAAAGGGGTGAGTTGCACGTTTTCCTGTTTTAAACCAGCAGGCTTGCTGCTCCAGATTGGAGAGAAAACTTAGATACAAGACTGACAGGTAACTTCCAAGAGAGAAAGGTGCTCTACATGGAATCATTGTGATGCTCTCTGCAAGGTCCTTACGGCTTTTTTGTGGACAAGACGTGAAAACGATGTCATGCCCCCAGGTGACGTTATTCGAGTGATTTGGCAAACTCTGCGTAGTCAATGTAACCGTCATTGTTCTTGTCATCATCCCTCAGAACGTCATCAATGAGCTTTATTAGATCTTCCTCTCCTATTGGCTGGACGTGTTCTCCTCTCTCCTGACAAAAACAAAAAACAATCAAATGAAAAGGCAGCAGCAGCATTGTGAATTCCTGGCGGCTGCTCAATAGAGGGCACTAGGACATCATCCTACTCAGCAATAACTACACGTTAGAATAATAATAATGAAAATTAAGTACTGTAGTTACACGTACCAGGCCGGCCCACAAACAGTGAAAATCAGTTGTCTTAAATATGTAATCTATAAATGCTTTTCACATTTAAAAAATGCTGGTATATATATAGGGGGGGGGGGGTATTTACAAAATAAGAAGAAAGCAAAATTCTCAAGCAGCCAACAGAAAATGTGGCATATTTATATATATATATATATATATATATATATATATATATATATATATATATATGTGTGTGTGTGTGTGGGGGGGGGTATTTACAAAATAAGAAGAAAGAAAACTTCTCAAGCAGCCAACAGAAAATGTGGCATATTTTTATATATATATATATATATATATATATATATATATATATATATAAATATGCCACATTTTCTGTTGGCTGCTTGAGAATTTTTCTTTCTTCTTATTTTGTAAATACCCCCCCCCCCCCCCCCCCCCCCACACACACACACTAAAAAGTAAACAACACAAAAACACCAGTTTTCTTGAATAAGTTGTGCTCACATTTTCATAATGTAGCTTTGATTTGTATTTTTTGTGCATATTCCTGAATTTAGATAACTTTAAGGGGAATTAAGTAGTTTACATTGATTTTTATTGACACAATCAAAGAAAGAAGTTAATGAATGCGCAAGAGCACAGCTCCTACCTCTCTGTGGACGTGCGTAATGGCTGTTGCCAACTCCAGCCCGTCTAACAGGTTGTTGCCATCATAATCGTGCATTTTGAAATAGTGAAGCTGAAGCTCTTGAGGTGACATGTCTTTCTCTGGTTTGTCAATCACACCCTCCAAATGTTCCATAATGTGGCTGCAAGACAAGCGACAGATTTGTACTCACTTGCGGCAACGTGTGTCCAAAGTTCACATGAATGAGCGATATTGAAGCATCACTCACTCTTTATCCTGGACCATGTTTTTGTCAAGGCGACCGTGGCCCGATAAGTGAGCTGCACTATCATCAGGGGGTTGTCTCTGATGCTCAGTGTCACCATGTGAGTGGACACACAGAAGACAGGTGGAAAGGAGGAGGAGGATACTGTGATGTCTCATTCTGCTGCAAGACAAATGTAGAGACATAGTTTGAGAAAATATTATTGCTCTGCTTCATAGTGTGAGATTTTGGCAGTCAAGCAAATGCATTTTCAGTAAATTTCTAGGAACTGAATATAAACCATAGCACTGATTCCCAATCAATGCTGTCATATGCAGTGCCAAAAATAATCCAATCACAATTCATCAGATCACCCTCAATTATTGAATATAACTAGGTGCTGCATAAGCATATTTTTTTGTTCATGTATCTTTATGGAGATACTTATCAATTGCCATTATTGTATTAATAATACATGAAGAAACATTGCTGCGACATTTCAATACTAATTATGTAATTTCTGAAAACTTTTGTTGCAAATAATGTAATTTTGGTCTTCAATCCATGCCTTTAACGTATTATCACAGGAGCGCATGCACTTCTATTTGAAGTTAGAAGATGGAATCAGTCGACCTTTGCATCCACCTGTTGCCATTCAAAACACAGCTCTGTGGTCAACTACAAGGCCCAAATTTTGTACAGCTGAATAAATTTATGCGCGTGTGTAGACTGACAACAAATTACAATCTCTTTCACTATATATGCACGTTTTTAGACTGTATGTAGCTTTTTCTTCATGTGCAATAGCTCAAAAAAGGTTGTCAAACACTGAAGCGTGATTTTAGCTGCCTATCGCGAAACTAAAGTGTACTACTCGGTGTGCTTCGTGCACAAATTAGGGCAACAACCACTGCAAACCTTTGGCATAAGCAAACCAATGGAAGCACGCTTCCATTAATTTTGTCGACCCACGCAAATAAAACCACGAGAACGACAGCAATTAGTTCAAAGCCAACTGTTGTACAGTTGCTAACACGGATGTTGATATTTACGTTGCGTTCAGTGTACTACGTAAAATTTAACTGTACAATGGCTTTTCGATTCACACAGTCATATATGTGCATAATTAAATTTAATTTACCCTGAATCCAGATTGAACGTTGCTTCTGATGTCACTGATAACGATTAGCAGTCACTCACTGGTTTGACAGACCTTGCAGCTTGCCGTAGTTCCTCTTGGACACGACATCGCATTGTGATTGGTTGACGTTTACAAAGACTAAAAATGCGTAACAAGAAAACCACCTCCATTTTTTTGTTTCCTGCGTTCGAGTTTGACGCCAGTCGTTTGCTGTTTGGCTTTCACTTAAATCCGTTATAAACTCAGTACAAGACTGTGTACACAATTGTTGTTTGCTGTAGAATTGCCCATCGATGATTGCAAGACAAATTTGGTTTCAGGTTGTGTGTGACATCATCATCATCATCATCATAATAATAATAGTAATAATAATAATAATAATAATAATAATAATAATAATAATAATAATGATAATGATAATGATAATGATAATGATAATGATAATGATAATGATAACAACAGCAATAATAATAATTTGTTTAAAACGGATGATTACTAATAAACAAACGAAAAAATGGTAACCTGTAGTAAATGGTAAACAGACTTTCACTTTTGCTTTAAATCCTATTGAATGAACATGACCATTCATTGAGTTTTAAGTTTAGCATTTATTCCTCTGCCAATACACAACTTCAAATATAAAATAACAATAGGCCTCTGTTAAAGTAAGCGCAATTGTTGTTGCACAATATTAGTGTTACTTAGTTTGTGTTATTTAGGCGGTCTTAAATACGGGTAAAGGCATGATGACAATGGAGCCCTAAATTCTGTGTCTCAGTGTCTTTTACTAGCTTGTTTTTGTGATTGTTCTTTTAAATTATATTTAAATTACTGCTCAGCTTGAAATTAATTAAAATGTCATACTCCTCAAACTCTCATCAAGTCTTTAGAGAAAGATCCATGCACTATCTATTATGGGAACATGGCCCCTCTTAGCATGGGTACCATGCAGACATGTTGGTTAGTTGGGCAGCTAAACAAGCTGATGAATGTTGTATTCATATTGGTGAGTAACCCCCTTCCCCACAAAAATGAAATTTTAAAAAAGCCATGAGAGCACTCCCATCCCAGCATTCCGTTCATTGTTTGTGGTATTTTACATTATCTTTATCTTTGAACGACAGCACTGTTTGTATTAATCCAAACTGAGAACTGTGAAATGTGTGTAACATGTCCTATAAAATGCCGGTGACCTTTCACCAAAACAGAACTCCTCCCAGATGCCTACACCCGCCCACTTTTGTATTTTGGACTTTCAGTGACAGTCAGATTGCTTAATATAGTGAAAGAAAAGAGACCATTGTGATATAATACAGAAGCAAGGCCCCAAACGTTGTTTGAAATAATGAATAACAGTCATCTTCTTGTGAATGTGGAGAAGTGGATAGCAGAGAACAAGAATGCTTTCCTGCCACCGGTCTGCAACAAGTTAATGTGAGTAGGCTGTGTCAACAGAAATGACTAACAATATAATCTTATGTGGAGCGCTTTCAGAGTTGCAGTCTACACGAAATAGAATAAAATCAACCAATCAAATATGAGCCACTGCATGCTATTTGCTTAAAAACCTTTTTTCAAATCTCATTCAGGCACTTTTCCCAATTAAACATTATGTTTGTCGGAGGACCAAATACCCGGAAGGATTACCATATTGAAGAAGGGGAGGAGGTAACATGCACTTGTTTACACAATCATATCCATATTTGCAAACTCAAATACATATGATATTGACATACTACTGCTAGTAGTTTTTGGCCTTTTATCCATCTTCATCTATGTGGTAGAGAAACAGTGTTAGAGATTTGTAATTCTAACTTGATTATATATAATGAACATACGTATTATTTTGTCAGACATTATCTGATTTTTTTAAGTTTTAAGGGTTGTTCTCAATGGAAGAGTGGTTAGCACATTCGCCCCACAGTTGTAGAGTCCAGAGTTCAATTCCAGCTCGCTCCGGCCTTCCTGTTTGGAGTTTGCATGTTCTCCCCATGCCCACATGGGTTCTCTCCGACACACTCTAAACTGGCCTTCGGTGTGATTGGGTGCATGAATGGTTATTTGCCTCTGTGTGCTCTGCAAACAGTTCAGGGTGCCTATAGACAGCTGGAATAGGCACTAGCAAGCTAGCGACCCTAGTGAAGTTAAGCGGCAATTGAAAATGGATATAAGTTTGTTTCCCATTCGCCTGGTTACCGAATTCCATTTGCGTCCCAGCTGAGCTCACACCCCGACCCCAATAATTCACCTAGACACCATTTTTTGTCTGGATACACAGACAAGGGGCAAACTCTGCTCTAATGTTGATATATCAATTAATTATCAACTGCTTTAGCTTGATTCTTTGTTTGTACTGAAATTGCATCCAGTGTTGCAATCTTGCAGTGATGAGAGAAGTCAGATGGCAACTTCATACAGCACACACTATGAAACCGCTTATTTGCGCCTGATATGGGAGGTATATATTATCTAATATTGTTGATTGGCTGGCAACCACTTCAGGGTGTACCCCATCTGCTTCCCAAAGACAGCTGGGATAGGCTATAGCACACCTGTGACCCTTGTGAGGACAAGTGGCCCAGTTAATGGATAAGTGAATATCTAATATTTAATGTCAATACTGTATATTTCCCACAGCTCTTCTACCAGGTGAAGGGGGACATGTGTCTGAAGGTCATTGAAAACGGCAAGCCCAAGGATGTCCACATTAAGGAGGGAGAGGTGAGTTGAAATGAAGAACAATGCACAAAAAGCATCTAATTAAATGAAATTATTTTTAGTCCTGTCAATATAAAAAAAAAAGATTCATTTAGTTCTGTTCTTAATTGACATGATGGATCTTTTTAATCCGACCAAAATATTATTTTTAATTTAGATTAACCTATTATTGTGGCAGGCAGCACAGTCGGAGGCTTGTTAGCACATTTGCCTCACAGTTTAGAGGTTGTGAGTTTGTCTCTGGCTTTTGCCTGATCTCCCTGTGCTTGTGTAGCTTTTCTCTGGTTACTCTAATCTCCTCCCACATTCCAAAGTCATGCATGGTAGGTGTATTGGACACTCCAAATTGCCCTTATGTGTGTTTGTGAGTGTCTATGATTGTTTGCCTCTGTGTGCCCTGCCATTGCCAAAAACAATGGTCAGTGTCCACTTCAGGGTTTAACCTTTGTTTTCCAACCCCCAACAACTCAAACACAGAAAGCCTGATCTATAAACACGGATTTAATCTGCATACAGACAGCATTAAATTACAGATTAAAAAATATGATTGACTATGAATATAATTGATGAATCTCAATTCATCTGTTATTTTAACAGCCTATTATTTCAAATAAACACCCCGCTGCCAGCTACCTTTAGTGAGATGGGACATCATGATGGTATGTTGCAGTTAAATTCAGAATGCTCCTCATGAACGGTGTCTTTCCTTTTTCAGATGTTTCTACTGCCTGCTCGTATTCCCCATTCCCCTCAGAGACAGGCCAACACTGTGGGACTAGTGGTAGAGAGGAAACGTCTGCTTACTGAAACAGACTGCCTCAGGTGATGCATTGGACAGACTTAGCAAGCGAAAATTACTGAAAGATAAGTTAAAAAAAGATTTCCACACATTTTGCTTTGGATGATTTTTGTTTCGTTTCCATGCAAACTGTTTGTGCAGTTGATCGCATTTAAAGTCATTATGTAGACACAAGAATTTGCTGGTACCTTCAGGTACTATGTTGACAACACAACTGACATCCTGTTTGAGAAATGGTTCTACTGCAAAGATCTTGGAACCCAACTGGTGCCAATAATCCAAGAGTAAGAAAAGCTTTTCATATAACCACCTGCTTTTTGTGCGCTTTTTAAGCTAAACATTGTTTTATTGTCAGGTTCATGGCATCAATGCAGTACAAGACAGGAAAACCTGATCCAAGTGAGCTGAGCAGTTATTTTATCTGGACTTGTTAAACCTTTTATGATTATACTATATTATCATTAATGTTATTGTTGTTGTTTTTTTGTACAGGTGAAGTTTTCAGCGAGCCTCCATTCCAAATGAACAACATGAATGTGATGTCGCCTTTCTGCTTTAAGGCCTGGCTGGAAAAACAAAAACCTTTCCTTGCCAATGGCAGTCCCATTAACATGTTTGGAGCTCAGTTTGAGACAGAGGTGCAATGTTTCGCCTCATCGGAAAGGAATGAAACATTTTGTCACAATCAACGATCTTGAATGTCTAAATAACATTAACAATAATAACATACACCCACTTGTCACATGCACCACTGTAACGAATACAGTACATAGCCATATATGCATACATCATGCATACTTATGAAACAAAAACATGAAATAATGCAGCTATTTTTTTTTTCCTTGACAGGCAACTATATTTGGACCTGGTTTGTCTGAAACAACTGTGCCACAAAGTGATGTATGGATTTGGCAAATGGTATGTTTTATTACGCGTTGTCTGTTACATAGCTTCATGTTCTAGCTGTCATATGATTCCAGGTCTAGTATTCCCATCCCAAATTTAGAAACAAAGAACTGCTGTTCTTGTATATAATCTCAAACAGTCCAACCAGAACTGAATTGCCTGTATTAGAGAAAAGTATCCATAATTTTAGACACAACGTTTTGTAACAATGCCAAAATTGAGCATGAATATCACTTGAAATAACGTTTTGTCTTTTTTATTCTTGCTGCAAAAAACAATACCCATTCAGTGACAAAAGATTACCATAATACAACATTATATCTTCTCTTATTTTCACCCTCAGGAGGGATCATCAGGGGTAACCATGAATGAGCAGGAGTTTAATCTCTCTGCTGGAGACAGTTTACTCATTCCTGAGCACACCCAGTCAGTACACGCTATTGTTTGTAGTCTAAATAAGATCATTACATTTTCTATCATTTATAAAATTCATATGGAGCAAATAATGATTTTTAATAAAGCATATTTTAATATCTACTCCTGTAGGTACCAGTGGAAGAGAGATGAGCAGACTGTTGCCTTGGTTGTGGTTCAAAATCCTGAGCGTAAAAGATCCTGATCAGACCTGCCAACCACACTCTCAATTCCTGCATACGGCATACTGCAATTTGCAGTTTTAACAACAACAACAACAACAAAAGGAACACTTTTAAAGCATAATAACTAACATAGTAAAAATACAGTTGCAATAAATGTGAAACCTTTGAAATTAGCTTAAGTGCATAAACTGTTGATAACATGTGAGCTGAGGTTACGCTGTTAAATCGCAAATATGGACTAAAACTTTTTGGTCAAATTAACATCACACAACCTTGATTTTGTGTGTTTATTGAACACATCATGTCAAATTCAAATTATGTGTGATGGTCAGATCACATTTTATAACCAGTAGAAATGTGCCTTTCAACTGAAGGGTGGAAATAGCTGGAATAAGCTACAGGTAGCTGCAAGTGACCCCGAACAGTTCAGAAAATGGACATCTACAAAAACAGAGTGTCTCTGTTAATGATATAGTTTTACTGTTTGTAGTGCTCAAGCAATTTATTTTCAACGTGTACATTCCATAAAGTCTTTGGTCATCAATACTCGTCCATGAAACTCTTTTTGTAATCAATATATGAGTTACTTACATTTCCTTCTTGAGTTCACTGGCAGAGTTAAGGGGATGGGCGCATGTGCCACCCCTGGAATGTACTTGGAGCCCCGAGGTGTCACCTCAGATACCTCACAGCAGCCCACATCTGCTAGATTAAGCTCTCTGACACATATATGCATTTAAATGTATGTTAGCACCTTTTACAGGAAAATAAATCATATAACCGCATCCACGTTCTGACAACTGGCTGTGAATTTGAATGGATGGATGGATGGATGGATGGATGGATGGATGGATGGATGGATGGATGGATGGATGGAACTTTCAAATGAAATTAAAAAAAACATTCAAATGAAATGGGCAACTCTGATGCCAGCGCACCAATTTGCCATATAGTAAAACAATGACTCAGTGAGAAGGAAATGCCACAACAGTAAGCATTTCAAACAGACCTTTTAATTGTATTTGTATTTCCTCTCAAGTAATCAATGTTACATTAATGTATTCTTGAAATGTTGGCTTGAACAAAAGAATATGACGAAAATTCATAGATTTCACCAGATGGAAACATGGAATTCATTCATTTATGAATAAAGGTATGAAAATGAGAGATGCCTAGCTGAAAAAATCCTTATGAAATACAGAACAGTTTTAAGTATTTACGTATGTTTAACCATTGTGTTGTGTTTGTCCAATCCTTTGATGTTTACATGAAATGCATTTCACATCATAAGGAAAGCATTGAAAGAAGACACTATGAGCTGAAATTTTTTTTGTCACTCGGATGGTGACAACATGTCAAAGTTCAACATGCCAAAACCACTTAGTTTTAACATAAGTGTGCCATCCCTTGAAATTAACCCCAAATTGTCAAAATACAGCACAGGAGTTAAATAAGAATGTGAGTAACTACTGTCAACATTATAGCTGTACGTGTGCATACATATGCCTGCGTACATATGTTTGTAAATTTGATTCAATATGAAAATAGGTATTGATTGTTGAAAGCATGTTTCCAAATTTTTGCTTCATGAAACCCCTCTGATTGCCTTGGACACCCTTCATCGCCACCCCAAATAATACAAAAAGTTCATACGTCGTGTAAATGAATGTGCAGGGGCAGCCGTTGGAAGCTTCTTTTTCTAGATGATAGCAATAGATGCTTACTTGCACATTCTTATCCTCAGAGTGTTTCTGATCACATGTTGCTC